>NC_089817.1:5093151-5128151 GCF_029633855.1 Hoplias malabaricus
ACACACCACACTCCTCACAGACAGTCACCTGGAGAAAACCCACACAGACACAGAGAGAACACACCACACTCCTCACAGAGAGTCACCTGGAGGAAACCCACGCAGAAACAGGGAGAACACACCACACTCCTCACAGAGAGTCACCTGGAGGAAACCCACGCAGACACAGGGAGAACACACCACACTCCTCACAGACAGTCACCCGGAGGAAACCCACACAGACACAGGGAGAACAAACCAATTCCTCACAGACAGTCACCCGGAGGAAACCCACACGGACACAGGGAGAACACACCACACTCCTCACAGACAGTCACCCGGAGGAAACCCACGCAGACACAGGGAGAACACACCACACTCCTCACAGACAGTCACCCGGAGGAAACCAACGCAGACACAGGGAGAACACACCACACTCCTCACAGACAGTCACCTGGAGAAAACCCACACAGACACAGAGAGAACACACCACACTCCTCACAGAGAGTCACCTGGAGGAAACCCACGCAGACACAGGGAGAACACACCACACTCCTCACAGACAGTCACCTGGAGAAAACCCACGCAGACACAGAGAGAACACACCACACTCCTCACAGACAGTCACCCGGAGGAAACCCACGCGGACACAGGGAGAACACACCACACTCCTCACAGTCACCCGGAGGAAACCCATGCAGACACAGAGAGAACACACCACACTCACAGTCACCCGGAGGAAATTTTAAACAAGATGTGTTAGTACATTTCTTAGAGGATTTAATTGCATTCATCAACACAGTCGTCTTTAAAACTCAATTACTGATGCTGATGCTTAGTTCAGGATCACAACCCCCATCTATCATTACATGATGTTACTGCTGAATGTCAAAGCATATGCCCCTCGGGTAAAATATCCTGTTTTCCTTGAATTACACAAGAGTTGCCAAATGAAAGGTCCCAGTGGTCCATATTGCGTCGTTATCTTTTTTATTTCTTTTAATTTCATTTATTATTGGTCCTCCCTGCCTTCTTTTAACACAAGGCTTGGGAGCACAGCACACTACTGAAGTTTCTGTGATCAAATCATTTCACTCATTGTTGCTGCCCTTCCCAGCTCTGGGGGTTTAAAGCTTGAGCCCCAGTTTAGCCCTAATACATTAATACAGCCCCGCTGCACATCCAGCCCTCTCCAGAGCCCCCATCAGTGATTACAGGGCATGACTGTGGACAGCCTTTGGAAGGATAGCCTTGCCTTGTCAGGGTGTTAAGTTCTGCTCGATTGCCTAATGGTTCCTAATGAACCGTAATTAACCTCTAAACCTCGGGCAGCATTAGCTGGACAGCCGTTGTTTATGGAAGGCTTCAGAATGTCCGATCCTCTAGTACTGGATATCCATTCTCACACTGGAAGCTCAGACTCGCTCACTGTTAATGATTATGGTGGTAGATGGATGGCAATGAACCTAAATGATCACGTGTCTGCGAAAGGCCCAGGTTTAATATTTTTGCCCTGGTAAAAATCCCTCTGAAATTCATGGGTTATAAATGTCATAAATCTGAGTGAATGAGCGTCACCATCCCACAAATATAACAGCTAACAGGGCATGCATTGCTCGGCAGTTTTGGCCTAGTGAAACATACTCATTAGTTCTGTTTCCCTCAGCTTGACAGAATGTAACAGCGTATTCCTACTACAATACCCAGAATGCACTGCACATATATCTCAAACAACCAGAATAATATATTGTGGCCATGAGGTAATTACTGAGGCCATGAGGCAATACATTCATTCATTCATTGTCTGTAACCCTTATCCAGTTCAGGGTCACGGTGGCACAAGAATCACTGGGAATAAGGCAGGAACACACCCTAAAGGGGGCGCCAGTCCTTTGCAGGGTGACAGTCACCCGGAGGAAACCCAAGCAAACACAGGGAGAACACACCACACTCCTCACAGACAGTCACCCGGAGGAAACCCACACAGACACAGGGAGAACACACCACACTCCTCACAGACAGTCACCCAGAGGAAACCCACGCAGACACAGGGATAACACACCACACTCCTCACAGACAGTCACCCGAAGGAAACCCACGCAGACACAGGGATAACACACCACACTCCTCACAGACAGTCACCCGGAGGAAACCCACGCAGACACAGAGAGAACACACCACACTCCTCACAGACAGTCACCCAAAGGAAACACACGCAGACGCAGAGAGAACACACCATACTCCTCACAGACAGTCACCCAAAGGAAACCCACGCAGACACAGGGAGAACACACCACACTCCTCACAGACAGTCACCCGGAGGAAACCCACGCAGACACAGGGAGAACACACCACACTCCTCACAGACAGTCACCCGGAGGAAACCCACGCAGACACAGGGAGAACACACCACACTCCTCACAGACAGTCACCCGGAGGAAACCCACGCAGACACAGGGAGAACCCACCACACTCCTCACAGACAGTCACCCTGAGGAAACCCACGCAGACACAGGGAGAATACTCCACACTCCTCACAGACGGTCACTCGGAGCGGGACTGGAACCCACAACCTCCAGGTCCCTGGAGCTGTGTGACTGCGACACTACCTGCTGCACCACCGTGCCGCCCCTTGCAATACATTAAGACCATAAAATTACACAATATAGACACAATGTCATGGTATAATATACTGAGACCACCAGATAACATATTGAAGCCATGAAAAATAAAAAGAAACATTTTATTGTGCCCTCAATATATAATCTCATAGACACAATGTATTACTAAGTGGCCAGTATTTATCTTGTGGCACCAATATATTATTTAGTGGCCTCATAATATATCTTTTGGCTTAGTTGCTAAACTGTGCATAGTTTGTGATAATTGTATGGCATTTATCTCTGTGATTTAATGAGGCCAACTTGTGATGTTAGCTGGAATCCCAAAAGCTGCCCCAACCCAATCCCAAAATATACTCAACTGTATTCCATCATTCAAGAGACTGAAATTTTAATGTTCCACAGCCCATTGATGGATTTGCACTCATGTATTGACTCAGTTTATAGCACATGGCCTTCTTCTCAAAGGTTGTAGCTTCTTTATTTTCTCTTTGAATGCAATAGATTTAGCAATGGCTACATTTCTGTGTTGTGAATAGCACCTCTTTAACTACAGATGGGCACAGGTTAGCAGAAATATCTTTTGCTGTTGAGTTTGAATGAGTTTCCTGATTGGGTTAAAATGCAGCAAAGCACCTCTATTTGTATAAACAAAGCTTCTGAATCCTTGTCAGACTACAATTGCCCCGATTCTCTTCCCTGGTGTAGCTGCTGATAACTGATTGGGAATGAAGTACGTTTCTTGCCGTGTCAGAGGAGTCAGGCACAGTCTGGTGTCACGCTCAGATTGATTTGATCTAAAAGAAGAAATAAGGAAAGGGGGAAAAAATTCGCAAGCAATTCCTTCAGAAGCAGAACACCATGGCTGAGCCGAGACTCCGCGGGAATAATGTCTTCCCCTTGGCAATTGGCCCCAGATAAATTGAATAAAAACAACAGACATGGTTTATCACCTGTTTTTATATACTTCATAATGTTTAATATAAATGACCAGACAATGAGATGAAAATCCCTAATAGGGAAGTGTCCCCGTTTTATTAAATCCAGCAGCGTGACGGTGGCAGTGTCTGCAGACACAAGCGTCTGTGCAGACCCTGCAAATAGAAGCAGGCAGACCTGTGCGCATTAATCCATACGCCCTGCGGTCAACCGGGGCATTCCTGACCTCACACGGACAAGAGGCAAAAGTCCTAAAGTCCACAACTCCCCGGCTGAGTATTAGAGGAGACAAAAATAGGCCTGTTTCCACTTATATTCCTTATATTCCTGTGTCACTGGAGGCGTACCCTATAGGTGTAGACTCAGTGCCTGGGGTTTTTAAACACTCTGCTGGACTGAGAACAGTCCACCGACCAAAAACACCCAGCCGACAGCGTCCTGTGTCACTGATGAAGGACTAGAGGATGAGCAACACAAACTGTGCAGCGACAGATGAGCTACTGTCTCTGACTCTACATCTACAAGGTGGACCAATGAGGGCATAGGGTTTAAAAACTCCAGTAGACACTGCTGTGTCTGATCCACTCTACACCAGCACAACACACACTAACACACCACCACCACGTCAGTGTCACTGCAGCACTGAGAATGATCCACCACCCAAATCATACCCGCTATGTGGGGGTCCTGACCAATGAAGAACTAGCAGGTCTTTGTCATGCTTTGGTTGGTGTGTACAATAAATGAATGTGAACTATGCATACACAGAGTGCTGTGAATAACACTCGTAGGCAAAATCATGTGTGAGTTATTCATTGTTCAGAAACGTTAGAAATATATATTCATACATCCTTCTATCCATCCATCTATCTCTCCATCTATATATAACACCTGTGTGTGGTTTTGCTTCCATAAACAGTTATGGAGCCCTGCTTTCTATTTCTATTGGATCGGTGTATGATGCAATGTCAGGTGATCTGAGAGGCTCATGGAATATCTGAATCTTGATCAGGTTAGTTTCCGAAGCCCCTCTGACAATATTCAGAGCAGGAGAGGACCGTGTGAGGAAGGTCTTGATTAAAAGGCTCTCTCCATGATCTCTGTGGGAAGGGGTGTTTGCAGGCACTGATCAGATAGATTTCATTGGGGAGGTGACCCAGGCTGCTGTCTCGCCGTTCATGATAGTCTGATAGTGACGAGGGGAGTTTAACAGACGTTAACCCGGCACTGTGAGCAGATAAAGGGTCCGCTGTGGGCTGCTAACCTTGTTGCATTATCACGCATTAAGAGGGTGATGCGCTTGTTCACTCCAGATTGCTGTAATCACCAGCGCTACTGATGATGAGTAATGTATGCTACTTTTCACCATTCCGATATTTCACTTTGAGCCCAGTGCAGTGTTTATATCATTTATATTCATATTTTATATATCTCTGAATGTGCTGGTGTTATACGTGTCATAAAACACAGAACTTTAAACTGGGTTCACTTTCTAATCGGAGACTTTAATTGGATTCTTAGAGTTAATAGACAACGTTATTGAGTTACAGGGGAATGGTACACACAGGTGTATTGTGATAATTAACGTCTTCTCATAGTCTACAATAATAATAATAATAATAATAATAATAATAATAATAATAATAATAATAATAATGGCCGGCACGGTGGTCCAGAGTCACACAGCTCCAGAGACCTGGAGGTTGTGGGTTCAATTCCTGCTCCGGGTGACTGTCTGTGAGGAGTGTGGTGTGTTCTCCCTGTGTCTGCGTGGGTTTCCTCCAGGTGACTGTATGTGAATAGTGTGGTTTGTTCTCCCTGTGTCTGCGTGGGTTTCCTCCGGGTGACTGTCTGTGAGGAGTGTGGTGTGTTCTCCCTGTGTCTGCGTGGGTTTCCTCCAGGTGACTGTATGTGAAGAGTGTGGTTTGTTCTCCCTGTGTCTGCGTGGGTTTCCTCCGGGTGACTGTCTGTGAGGAGTGTGGTGTGTTCTCCCTGTGTCTGCGTGGGTTTCCTCCAGGTGACTGTATGTGAAGAGTGTGGTTTGTTCTCCCTGTGTCTGCGTGGGTTTCCTCCGGGTGACTGTCTGTGAGGAGTGTGGTGTGTTCTCCCTGTGTCTGCGTGGGTTTCCTCTGGGTGCTCTGGTTTCCTCCTAAAGTCCAAAAACACACGTTGATAGGTGGATTGGCGACTCAAAAGTGTCCGTAGGTGTGAGTGTGTGAGTGAATGTGTGTGTGTGTGTGTGTGGTGTGTTGCCCTGTGAAGGACTGGCGTCCCCTCCAGGGTATATTCCTGCTTTGCACCCAATGATTCCAGGTAGGCTCTGGACCCACCGCGACCCTGAATTGGATAAGGGTTACAGATAATGAATGAATGAATGAATAATAATAATTAGAAGAAGAAGAATCTTTAAGAAATATAGATTGTATAATGTTTGTGTATAATTGCCATAGGTGTCACCCCTTGACCCTGTCCTGTTTGTTGTTCTCACCATGTGCTTAATTAGCACATGGCTGTGTTTGTGTTTGTTTTTGTCTCTGTCTCCACCCTAGTCCTGCCCTAGCTCCTCCCCCTCATTTTCTATTCCAGGTGTCCCTTGTCAGTGTCGTCTGTTTAGGCTCCTTTTTGTTACTTCCTGTTCGTTGAACATTTGGTTTGATTCCATTTGGTTTGCGCTCTCCTTGGCCCACTTTTGTTTGTCTCATCTGTTCCATAATTTACTTCTCTTCCCTTTGTCTGTAAGTACCAGTTGTCTGTTTAACTCTGTTTCCTCTGTTTAGCTCTTTGTGTTCATGTTTCGTCATATAGCTTTGTGTCCAAGTTTAATCTGTTTAGCTCTGTGTCCAAGTTTAATCTGTTTAGCTCTGTGTCCAAGTCTAGTCCGTTTAGCTCCTTTTGTCTACATCTCAGTTTAGCTCCCGGTGTATTGTCTCTTTGTCCATATCTGTCTGTTTTGTTATCACTTGTTGTTCAAATAAAGTTTGTGTTATAGCGTTTGCGTCCACCTCCGTCAGTCAGCCCCCAGACCTTACAATAGTCTACAAAGTCTAGTGTCACTGCCAAATATCTCCAGAGTCTCTGGGTCTTGAGTTCTATCCCCAACTTTGAGGTGATTAGGTGAGTGTGTGAAAATATCCACAGGTGTGAGTGACTGGGTGAGTGTGTGTAGTTGTCCAGAGATGTATGTTAATGACTGGGTGAGTGTGTAACAGTGGTCCCAGGGTTGAGTCTGTGAGTGACCGGTCACGTGGGGCCCTGTCCTGTGTGAATCCAATGATTCTGAATGGGATCCTGATCCTTCACAGCTCTGATCAAGATGAAGTGGTTACAGAAGATAAATGAATGGATGAGTGAATAAATAATTTTCATTGGTTTCCAGTGTCTAATACCAAAAAGCCCAGCGGTTGGGCAGTTGTTGCAGGGGATCTGTGTTCTCCGGAGTGATGGAGCTCTATCCAGTACCTTTAGGACAAAATGAGATTGTGTTTTTGATCCAGAACTAATCCCCTAACACTTATAGTGGCTGCCCTAAAATCCTCACAGCACTGTTCCAACATCTACTGTAAAGCCTTCCTCAAAGATTAGAGGCTGTTACTGCGGCAAGGGACCTCAGACCACCTGTGAAAAACCCTGACTTCAGACAACACGGCGGTGACCTCTGGTACTTTTACACTGGGAAGCTTCAGACCTTGTCAGACCGCTGTACAACACTCTACAGAAAATAGTTCCAGGCCCTGTCTCTTACACAAACTCTTTTTGCCTGTTTTGGAAGCGTAGCCTTTATGAGGATGTCGGAGCAGTGTTTTTACTCACAGTAAATCCTTTTCAAGATAGTCCACCCATACACAACGTAAAGGTCAGTGAGCTCGGCCTGTGTTTGACCATGTATTCCTGAAACTATTGGCCTTTCTATAATGGAAGGGCAGCTGAGTTTGAGTTTGCTCTGAAGAGAGGATCACTGGAGGGGAGAGATTTTTGTTAGTTATAGAGCGGAGCTGGAGTTGAACAGAGAGCTCTTCTTCTGAGGTCTGTTGCAGGCCACAGGCGTCTGGACTTCTGTTATGGATTGTTGATAGAAACTGGGCCAGAACTAACACTCAGTGACTTTCCGCACTCCTCCGCGTACACTTGGGTAGGTACTCTCGTATGGTGTTAACCACTTTGTTATCTGGCCAAATGTTTATAATTTAAGACACACACAGGTGGTGTTATCGCCATAGAAACGCATGATTTTAATCAGGGGCACCCTGGAGGGGCCTGAGGGCACCAAGTGTCTCCTACAGCCACTGAACATTGGAAGATGGAGCAGTGAGAATGTGTTCTCCTAACTGATGAAGATATATCCATCCATCCATTATCCACCGCTTATCCGGATCCGGGACGCGGGGGAAGCAGTCGGAGCAAAGAAACCCAGACCTCCCTCTCCCCAGCCACCGCCTCCAGCTCCTCCGGGGGGTATACCGAGGCGTTCCCAGGCCAGTCGAGACATGTAGTCTCTCCCGCGTGTTCTTGGTCTGCCCCGGGGCCTCCTCCCCATTGCACATGCCCGGAACACCTCACCAGGAAGGCGTCCAAGAGGCATCCAAACCAGACGCCCGAACCACCTCAACTGGCTCCTCTCAACGTGGAGGAGCAGCGGCTCCACTCCGAGTCTCTCCCGGACGTCCGAGCTCCTAACCCTGTCTCTAAGGGAGAGTCCAGATACCCTGCGGAGAAAACTCATTTCAGCCGCTTGTACCCTCCTCCCTTGCCCGGAGTAGGGTTACCGGGGCCTCACCCTGGAGCCAGGCCTGGGGGAGGGGCTCCTTGGCGAGCGCCTGGTGGCTGGACTTTCACCCATGGGGTCCAGCCGGGCTTAGCCTGAAGGAGTAACATGGGTCCACTCTCCCATGGGCCCACCACTTGTGGGAGAGGTAGTTATCCGGGTCTGGTGCATTGTGGATTGGGTGGCAGCCGGGGTCGGGGGCCCTGGCGTTCTGATCCTCGGTTACTGAAACTGGCTATATCCAGGACCGTTAGGTATTATAGCTTTAGGTATTGATGCTAATCATCCAACACCAGCGCCTTCATTAATGATCTCATGGCTGAATGCCAGGACACTTCAGTGCTGAATAAATGTTGGGCAGCCATCTTCCTTCCTTTTCTCTTTCCATCCTTTCTTTGTTGGTCTGGTCATTTGTCGTTCCATCTGTCTGTTTTTCCTACTTTCCACTTGTCTGTTCGTCGTCAGTCATCCTTCTTAGCTTTTGTCTATTCATCCATCCCTACTTCTGTGGGTCTGTTTGATTGTCCTTCCAATGTGTCTGTTTATCCTTTTCCACTAATCTGTTCATCTATTCTTCCTTCCTTCTTTGTTTCCTGCCATTCTTCCTTCCTTCCTTCCTGAACAGGGTGAAGTGATCACAGAAGGAGAATGCATGAGTGATGTTGGATTGAGGTTGTTGAGAATGAATTAAACCGAGTGTGAAGAGAATAAGGATGTTTTATTTGAAAGTAGAGATGGAAAAGTTTACAGAGATGTGTCTTGGTCGTGACTTTGTCAGCAGAGACATTCATTCATTCATTCATTATCTGTAACCCTTATCCAGTTCAGGGTCGCGGTGGGTCCAGAGCCTACCTGGAATCACTGGGCGCAAGGCGGGAATACACCCTGGAGGGGGCGCCAGTCCTTCACAGGGCAACACAGACACACACACACACACACACATTCACTCACACACTCACCTACGGACACTTTTGAGTCACCAATCCACCTACCAACGTGTGTTTTTGGACTGTGGGAGGAAACCGGGGCACCCGGAGGAAACCCACACAGAAACAGGGAGAACACACCACACTCCTCAGAGACAGTCACCCGGAGGAAACCCACGCAGACACAGGGAGAACACACCACACTCCTCACAGACAGTCACCCGGAGGAAACCCACGCGGACACAGAGAGAACACACCACACTCCTCACAGACAGGGAGCATAGACATCTTATAGAAAATGTTATCAGCCTCAATTGTTCCATAAAGTCTTTCCTCAAGCATCAAGCTTATAAACCAATGATACACAGACAAAGAAAAGACAAACAAACATCCTTCCTTCTTTCCTTCCTTTCTTCCATTTGTCTTTTTGCTATTCATCCTTCTGTCTTTCCATCTTTCCTTCCGCTGGTCTGGTTGTTTGACCTTCCAATTTGTCTGACATTTTTATCCTATTTTCCACTCACCTGTTCTTCCTTCATTTATCAATTCTTCTTCTGGAATCACTTCATCTTGTTCAGTGTGATGATGGCTCCTGATCCTACCTGGAATCATCCTGATCCTACAGCAGGAACACACCCCGGACAGGGACAGGGGCACTGGAAAAGCACATGTCCAACAGTTTGCCCCGGAAAACCTAGCGAAGTGTTCTTATCATGCTCTCCTAGAATTGTTCCACCTTAAACATTCAGATACACTCCAGTCTTACATTTCACACAGAACAAAGCCCTAACTGTAACAACCTGAACTCTTTCAGGTTCCCGACTGAAGCACATGCCTTTGCAGTGCGAGGGATGTATTAGAAATCAGCCAAAAGTAATGGTAGCAATCAAGCGAGGGTTCGGAGAGTCTTTGGGGAAGAGCTCGACAGGCTGCTTCCTCATTAACGCTGCCGCAGAGGTACGTCTCCTCCTGCACGCGGAATACGGAGATGGGCTTCATTAAAAGTTTGGACACCTGTAGCACTGACATTGTGGTTCAAAAGCAAGGTGACAATTATTCCCTCAAATCGCTTGATTGGAGCAGACGGCTGGATCCGTGCGCTCACTGAACTCTAATCAGGTTTGGAGCCGACTATAAAACCCTCTTCAAACTCCTCAGCTCCTCATCTGTTAAAGCAAACGTCTCGCTCCATAACCACCACCCCGACTCCTCTAATGATCAAGGCTTTCTCTCTGCCCATAAGTCTTCCCTCAGCACTCCACTCACACTATATTTCTCAGCCCATGCGATTTCCTCTAAAAGCTTGTGTTCTACACACTTCGACCAATTAAAGCTATTTCCCTGAAGTTCACTTGAAACATTAGCATTTTTATTCACCAAAACAGTCTTGATTTATTTTTACACCCTCGTTTCCCAACACCAGATTATCTCTTATAGTAACATCCTTAACATCTTTGTTTTTCCGCGTTCAGGGATGGTACGCTACATGTAAATGACCTCTGTTTTGATTGGCTGCCCTCATTCAGAAAGCAGCACATGTTGAAATATACAGAACAATCTGCTGAGTTTGTTCAGAATTGCTCTTTTTACATGTGTGGACTGTTTGTGTGGACATCTGCCTCTACAGTTACTTGCTATAAACAGGGAAGTGTGTGACACAACTAATAAACTGGTTATTCTACTGATGACGGATGAGATATTTTAATGAGCTATGCCTTTAAACATTAGGTTCATTGTCTAAACCAGGGGTGAGATTAGTGTGACCAGATCTGAGATGGGGTGGGGGTGATGATGTCATGCCCCTTGTTGTATTCTTAGCTGAACCTACGTGTGCTTTTAGGTCCTTTACATCTTTATTTACTGCACAAAACATGGGAATTTCTTTTTTAATTCATCCGAGAACTTACATTTACGTTTCGGCATAGCTGCTCGAGATGAGGGTGGGTACATGAGCTTTGCCTGACGTAAACAAGGACTACTGACGTGCAGACTGACCAATTAAATGTTTACAGGGAAGGATATCGATCAATAACGGTAGCTCTACAGTCAGACCATCCAATCAGAAGATTTTAGGCTACTTCACCACGCCCCCTTCTCACTCAAGCGAACCAATCATAGTAGGGGAGGGCGGGACTAGTTTGTGAACGAAACCCTTCTCGAAGTTCTATGTAAGCTCTAGAAAAACAAAATGCCGGACGTTTGTGAAATTCCGCTAAAAAAGAGGACATGTCCAGGTAAAAGAGGACGTCTGGTCACCCTAGGTGAGATACTTGCGGCCCACTGGCCTCATGTGGATCATACACTTGTCTATTTTTCTCTCTCCAGATTTTCCTCAGTTTTTAACGGACTGTATCCTCATGTTCTCAGCGATAGCCATGGGTTGTTATGCAAATATAACAAGCTGGTCACATGACTGCTGGTCACATGATCCAAAGAACTGTAAATGTAGTTCCATCCAATTGCTGCATCTCTGCAATGAGGTCTAGTCTCTGCAGAAATGGCTAAGTGAAGGAAGGTGTATAACGAGCGGTGTCTCTTTCATGAGAAATGGGAGGTGGATCTCACTGAAGTGAAAAGAAAGTCAGTGTGCTTCATTTGTGGAGAGGCCCTTGCCGCTCTCAAGAAAGACATCACACCACCAAACACACAAATTACAGCACTCCACAAGGAACGGTGCGAACAGCGGAAATGAAGGTGCTCAGGAATAATTTGACTGCGCAGTGAATTTCTTTCCCGTGACCTGAAATGGAGGTGAACGGTGGGAAAGAGGTGAGATGTGTGGTGTGGGAACTGATCGTAGAAAAGCCTGAGGCCATATCCTGAATGTCGGAGATTGGGAAGGAGTAGTATGTCCATGTTAGTGGAGTAAAGCAATCTGTGCTCCTGATGCTAATATCTGTGTGTGCTTCCACAGCTCAGAACCTCAGGCTGGTGCTAAAGGTACACTAGGTATGATAATACTTTTTTCATATTCAGATTATCAGGCTGAATTTGTGGGTGTTTTCACCGCACCCTTCACAACCATTGAAAAGGAATAGAAGTGCAGCAGTGATTACATCATTGGTCAAAACCTATAATACTTTCTGAGAGGTTGAGATCTGATGGCAGCTTCTTCTGTGCTTCTGCATTATATCACATTTTATATTCCCCCATACACCCCCTCCATGTTTGTACCAATACAAGTCCAAGTAGGAAAAGAACGTTCCTCACTCTTGCTCCAACGTTAATTACCTTTGAAACTCAGCCCTTTATTCTTTTAGATCTTGTTTATAACGTGTGTTCTTTTCATTCCCGACCTTGTAGTGTGCTTTAAGGGCTTCTGTTGTACAAATAGAAACACAATAAATGTGCACTGCATTAGTGCCATTGTTATCACCTCACTCTAAAAGCTGCATTGTTTATCCTTCATCGCCGTTTGCAGTTCGGCTGGATCTTTACTTATTTAGATAGCAAGGTCATATGCAGCACTGTAGACGTGGACAACATGCAGTGAAATGTTTAATCGATGATGGATTGTTGTGGATAGGAGTGAATTTCATATTGTGGACGGCTGCTGGCTTTGGTGTCCTCCAAACCTTCAGCGCTAGCACTGGCCTTGAATGCTGTTCTTACCAGTCGCACACTGTATGCATTACTGTGTTTTAGAAGTTATTTCAATGATCTGTGTTTGGTGTAAGGATGGTGTGATTAATCATATTCCCATCGTTAATATGATACAAGGTTTGAGATAAATACAACACATCTTAAGTGGTGAATAACAACACCGCTGACACAGCATATCGTGCACATGTGATGTCATTAGACTGAAGCTAGACTGAGGCAGAGAGGATGGCAATAAACACACATAGGCCACAGTACCACCTTAGCTGCTGGGCCAAGTGCTGAAAAAACACAGGGGAGTGAGGATTTAGGTGAAGGGGATGTTTGGGAATGCTCAGTCCAAAGGTTTATGCATCACAGTAAACACGACAACCCTGTAACATCAATTAAAGATGGCGTTCATGATTTTAATAAAACAATAAACACTTTTTATAAAATTCTGAGGATGTTTCCTCACCGTTTGCTTCTGATCTAGTGAAACAGTGCCTCTAATGGATGGGAGTATGCTTTGCGGTAATTAAATAGCTACAAAATATAATAAATCAAGGCTATATCTGGGTTCGCCTTGTGAAGGAATGGCGCCCCCTCCAGGGTGTGTTCTTGTATTGCACCCAGTGATTCTGGGTAGGCTCCGGACCCACTGTGACCCTGAACTGGATAAGGGTTACAGATAATGAATGATTGAATGAATTAATTAATTAATGAATATTTACACATTTTTGGAGATCTTGTTGGTAAGAACACCTTGATTTTTAGATCTTATTTTGTGTCCATTCTTGTTAAGGGCTTTGAGACTATCCCACATTCTTTCAGACCCATCCATCCATCCATTATCTGCAAGCGCTTATCCAATTCAGGGTCACGGTGGGTCCAGAGCCTACCTGGAATCATTGGGCGCAAGGCAGGAACACACACTCACACATTCACTCACACCTACGGACACTTTTGAGTCGCCAATCCACCTACCACCTACATGTGTTTTTGGACTGTGGGAGGAAACTGGAGCACCCGGAGGAAACCCACGCAGACACAGAGAGAACACACCACACTCCTCACAGACAGTCACCCGGAGGAAACCCACACAGACACAGAGAGGACACAGAGAGAACAGACCACACTCCTCACAGACAGTCACCCGGAGGAAACCCACGCAGACACAGGGAGAACACACCACACTCCTCACAGACAGTCACCCAGAGGAAACCCACGCGGACACAGGGAGAACACACCACACTCCTCACAGACAGTCACCCGGAGGAAACCCACGCAGACACAGAGAGAACACACCACACTCCTCACAGTCAATCACCCGGAGGAAACCCACACAGACACAGAGAGGACACAGAGAGAACAGACCACACTCCTCACAGACAGTCACCCGGAGGAAACCCACGCAGACACAGGGAGAACACACCACACTCCTCACAGACAGTCACCCGGAGGAAACCCACGCGGACACAGGGAGAACACACCACACCCCTCACAGACAGTCACCCGGAGGAAACCCACGCAGACACAGGGAGAACACACCACACCCCTCACAGACAGTCACCCGGAGGAAACCCACGCAGACACAGGGAGAACACACCACACTCCTCACAGACAGTCACCCGGAGGAAACCCACGCAGACACAGGGAGAACACACCACACTCCTCACAGACAGTCACCTGGAGCGGGAATCGAACCCACAACCTCCAGGCCCCCGGAGCTGTGTGACTGCGACACTCCCTGCTTCGCCACCGTGCCACCCTCCTTTCAGACCCATTGTATTTTAAACCTCTCACAGTTAAGGGATGGACCCAAACAGCCTCGGGTTTCTGTTTTCTTTAAAATTATAGTTGACAGTGTTGTTTATGTGATGGGGACTGTGTTGTGTTTTGAAAATATATAATGTTTATGTAAATCGTCTCGCTGCTCTTACTTGTGTGAGAGGAAATTTCTCATATCTAAGCTTTTCAGAAATGGCTCCTGAAAAATCAATACCTTGTACATAATGGCTGTTTTGACTGGAGATTAAATGGCTGCCTTGTGCTCAGTACTGTATGTCCCTTCTTCTTCATATTAACTATCTGTCTATCATTTGAGTACGATTAGAAAACCAAGAAATGCCAGTTCCCTTCAGATGCATTCTGTAGACTCTCAACTTGTTTCTGCAGAGTTTGAATGTATGGCTCTACTGAATACTAAACATTTCAAAGGCTATTGAGTTTTCTGAGCCAGCGTTGCCATGGCATGTTCACACACTGTTTAAATAAGGTATAGCAAGGATTGCTCCATAATTCAGGCCCACTGGAGCCTACCTGGACAAACGCATGTTTGTGTGTTCTTTATTTTTCTTTCTGCTTGGGGGAAATTCCTCCAACACTTAGAAACATGTGCTTTTTTGTGGAATTGACATTGAGGTGTCCTCGGCTTTAGTTCCGCGGCCTTCAAATGAGTCTTCCAGGTGCGGGCTCAATTCAGCTTGCTCCAGATGCTCGTGAGATTCTGAAGCAGCAGAAGAACAAGGATTGTTTTTCAGTCCCTGTTCTCAGTCTCCGAGTGCATTTGACCAGCTGTCACTCACAGACACAAAGTGCACATGGATCTGAGGCTGTTCTCTTCTACGATCGACATCATACCAGCTGTCAGTCACACGCTGAAAGCATAGATGTGGCAAAACAGAGTTGGACTTTCAGAAATCCTGCACGGAAACACTGGTAGACGTGTCAGGTTTAAACGCATTTTAAACAATGTATGGAGTTTGAATAGTGGGAGTGTGTTTGGAGCACGGTCACTGGAAACAACAAACGGCCAGAGAGAGGTGTGTGTTGGTAGACACCGGCTCACTCAATAATTCTTCTGAACTTAAGGGTATTAATAGATGGGGATGTGTGATTGGCCATAAGACTGTGGGAGGAAACCTTTGCAGACACAGGGAGAACACACCAAACTCCTCATAGGTGGCGGCACGGTGGTGCAGCAGGTAGTGTCGCAGTCACACAGCTCCAGGGACCTGGAGGATGTGGGTTCGAGTCCCGCTCCGGGTGACTGTCTGTGGGGAGTGTGGTGTGTTCTCTCTGTGTCTGTGTGGGTTTCCTCCGGGTGACTGTCTGTGAAGAGTGTGGTGTGTTCTCCCTGTGTCTGCATGGGTTTCCTCCAGGTGACTGTGCGGAGTGTGGTGTGTTCCCCCTGTGTCTGCGTGGGTTTCTTCCGGGTGACTGTCTGTGAGGAGTGTGGTGTGTTCTCCCTGTGTCTGCATGGGTTTCCTCCGGGTGACTGTGAGGAGTGTGGTGTGTTCTCTCTGTGTCTGCGTGGATTTCCTCCAGGTGACTGTCTGTGAAGAGTGTGGTGTGTTCTCCCTGTGTCTGCGTGGGTTTCCTCTGGGTGACTGTCTGTGAGGAGTGTGGTGTGTTCTCCCTGTGTCTGCGTGGGTTTCCTCCGGGTGACTGTCTGTGAGGAGTGTGGTGTGTTCTCCCTGTGTCTGCGTGGGTTTCCTCCGGGTGACTGTCTGTGAGGAGTGTGGTGTGTTCTCCCTGTGTCTGCATGGGTTTCCTCCGGGTGACTGTGCGGAGTGTGGTGCGTTCCCCCTGTGTCTGCGTGGGTTTCTTCCGGGTGACTGTCTGTGAGGAGTGTGGTGTGTTCTCCCTGTGTCTGCATGGGTTTCCTCCGGGTGACTGTGCGGAGTGTGGTGTGTTCCCCCTGTGTCTGCGTGGGTTTCTTCCGGGTGACTGTCTGTGAGGAGTGTGGTGTGTTCTCCCTGTGTCTGCGTGGGTTTCTTCCAGGTGACTGTCTGTGAGGAGTGTGGTGTGTTCTCTCTGTGTCTGTGTGGGTTTCCTCCGGGTGACTGTGCGGAGTGTGGTGTGTTCCCCCTGTGTCTGCGTGGGTTTCTTCCGGGTGACTGTCTGTGAGGAGTGTGGTGTGTTCTCCCTGTGTCTGCGTGGGTTTCCTCCAGGTGACTGTCTGTGAGGAGCGTGGTGTGTTCTCTCTCTGTCTGCGTGGGTTTTCTCCGGGTGACTGTTTGTGAGGAGTGTGGTATGTTGTCTCTGTGTCTGCATGGGTTTCCTCCGGTGGTGTGTTCTCCCTGTGTCTGCGTGGGTTTCCTCCGTGTTCTCTGGTTTCCTCCCACAGTCCAAAAACACACGTTAGTAGGTGTGAATGTGTGTGTGTTGCCATGTGAAGGACTGGCGTCCCCTCCAGGGTGTATTTCTGCCTTGCGCCCAATGATTCTGGGTAGACTCTGGACCCACCACGACCCTGAACTGGATATCTGGTTTAAGGTGTTAGAATCATAATATTATATTTAATATCCTCATAATATTATCCTGTTTCCACTCATTTGGCTTACCATTCTCTCCTCCTTTCCCGGAGTATCCTATCTGTCTTTTAAAAGCACCCTCAGAGCTTGTCACTTTCTGCGGCGGTAAATCAAAGCAGGCGCTGCTGCTGCGCTCATGCAAAAGCAGCCTGTGAAAAAATGTGCGAAGTCTCCTGGGCTAGTCTTAATTAAGTCTGATGATTTGTCCCTCTAGACAAATTGCATTTGACTAGTCGTGTCTTAATCACGGTCTTCAATTAACCATGCTACACACGCGAGCGGGGGGCCAAAGTGTTTGCACGCATCTAGCATCATACCTCCCCTCGGTAAACAGCACGACAGGCTGCATTTCAAATCGCACTCCGATGGGGGTTCGTTGTTGTTGTTGTTGTTGTTGTTGTGTTTTCTTTTTCACTGCTGTTTTGTGGTTATCTCTCCGTCTCAAACTCTTGTGTGGGACGCTCCAGCTCTCGGGTTGCCTTAGGTTCAGGGGTCACGCTGTTTTATTCACAGCATCCACCGCCGGTTCTGTGGATTAGTCACTCCCAAATTATTCGTTCAAGCTCTTCAGAGCTCGCTTATCTGTCTGCAGCAAGCTCACAAAAGAGCCCTTCTGCCAGACCACCTGTCGGCCCACCGCAGGGTCGTGTCACTTCAGCCTTCTGAAGCGGTGGAGAGGGGTCTGCTATCCGTGTTCTTCCTAAAACCAAATATCCTGACACAAAGGTCATTTCAGCTGCCCATCGATCTGGTCGCACTGTGTCACTGATTAAAGCCAGCAGCGGTGAAGTGAATTCGTGACGTGCTGTTAAAGGCTAAGCAGCAGCGAAAGTGGAGTTCCTAATAAGACTTAAAGGATTGTTCTGCCTCGCCTGCTGCCATTAACATCCTTATGTGCGCCCTAGATAGTGGAAAATAACGGCCCATCGTGGACATATCATCTGCCTGTCAACGGAAAATGCGTGTGTGTATGTTTTGGGTTTTTCATGTTTACTTTGATCATAACTGTATCACTTTATTTACTCGGATTAGTCCATTTTTATGGAACCCTTTATTAAGTCGTGAGCACCACGTGAGTCTCCAGTTTCCAGAAGGTCTGCTACTTCTGTGTTACAGATGCACACTTTCAGCTGGTTCATGTTGAAGAAATTTGAAATCTGTTTCTACAGTGCAATGTTCTTTTCTACAAACACAAATAAGAGCAGGACCACTGTGTTTTCCACATTTTAGATTCAGACAAAATGGTTCTGGCAACTACCAAATTGGTTAAAAGGTACACATCATGCCCAAAACCTCTCCAGAAGCGAGCTGTGGAGCAGTGGAAAAGCATTATCCGGTGTGAAGGAGCACTATCCATTACTTTTGGGGTGAGTTGGAGTGGTGTCTTTTTGTGTTACACAACTAAGCATCCAACATCAGACCTGACCTCACTGACCCGCTTGTGTCTGGATGCTATCAGACCTTCACAGAAATGTTCCAAAATCTGGTGTAAAGCTTTTACAGAAAAATACAAACTGATGCTGCAGTAAAGAACTACTACACTTCATTCCAGATTGATGTGTTGGACGGGGAGAAAACAGCAGCTTAAATTATGAGCTGTAAATCATTTATTTGCATCTATTAAAGCATCTATTATTTGCATCTGTTAAAGAAACATACGGTAATATTTCAGCTTTAAAATCATTGTGAGGCTCCATCGAGCTGTAATAGGGAGAATAGAGCCTCTGTCTTTGCTACTCTGGGCTCAGCACTGCAGAAACTTCACTCTGTAACTTTTGGAGGAGTGTAGGAAACCACAGCCACTCGTTCCCCTTGATTTCAGGGCGGTGCTGTGAAAGTAAATTACATTCTGAAATTGTAGGGGGAGCCCAAAAACTACTAAGCAAATCTTACCAGGTAGTGTCACAGTCACCCAGCTCCAGGGGCCTGGAGGTTGTGGGTCCGAGTCCCGCTCCGGGTGACTGTCTGTGAGGAGTGTGGTGTGTTCTCCTTGTGTCTGCGTGGGTTTCCTCCGGGTGACTGTCTGTGAGGAGTGTGGTGTGTTCTCCCTGTGTCTGCGTGGGTTTCCTCCGGGTGACTGTCTGTGAGGAGTGTGGTGTGTTCTCCCTGTGTCTGCGTGGGTTTCCTCTGGGTGACTGTCTGTGAGGAGTGTGGTGTGTTCTCCCTGTGTCTGCGTGGGTTTCCTCTGGGTGACTGTCTGTGAGGAGTGTGGTGTGTTCTCTCTGTGCCTGCGTGGGTTTCCTCTGGGTAACTGTCTGTGAGGAGTGTGGTGTGTTCTCTCTGTGTCTGCGTGGGTTTCCTCCGGGTGACTGTCTGTGAGGAGTGTGGTGTGTTTTCTCTGTGCCTGCGTGGGTTTCCTCCGGGTGACTGTCTGTGAGGAGTGTGGTGTGTTCTCCCTGTGTCTGCGTGGGTTTCCTCCCACAGTCCAAAAACACATGTTGGTAGGTGTTTTGGGGACTCAAAAGTGTCCATAGGTGTGAGTGAATGTGTGAGTGTGTGTCGCCCTGTGAAGGACTGGCGCCCCCTCCAGGGTGTGTCTCTACCCAGTGATTCTGGGTAGGCTCCGGACCCACCATGACCCTGAACTGGATAAGTGCTTACATACAATGAATGAATGAATATTTATGCATTGTGTTCCAAATGCGGAAGTGACAGGATGAAAACACTTAAGATCACTGAAACAGGTTCACGGCCTGGGGCTGTATTTCTGATATTCCAAAGCTGCCTACCTTTATGCAGAGCTCATGGACACGCGTGGAGTCTCCAGGCAAACAATAAACTGCTAATTGCTCCCCTGAAAGAAGTAAGATTCAATTACGCTCCACTAAAAAAAAAAACTAAGGAGGAATTACAGTGGGCCACTTAGCTCAGGGCTGTTTCCTTTAGAAAGCGTTTAGAAACCGCTCCTCATTAATTGCCCGTGTCCGGGTATCAGTCCCAGGCCTACTTTCAGTGCCTGGAATTCCAAATGAGCCTCTTTTGAGATGATGAAACAGTCGCAGCTTTTCTTCGACGGCCAACAAACAGCCGTATTCATTAGGACGGAGAGAGTCTAGTCCGCGCCGCTTCTCTGAGCCGCGCCACAGTCAGCTCCGACTCCGACTCCAGGCAGAGCCCCAAAAAACGACCCCCTGAACACGAGGGGACATGAAAACATTGCTGCGCATAGGAGTTTCCACAGACAGCACTTATTACAGAGAGAGTAATGTCTTGTTTACGCTGAGGAAGTCTTTTAACATTCACAATCTCTCTCTCTCTGTGCTCTCGCTCTCCCTCAGTTTCACTCCTCTTTTGTTTTCCCGTCTCGCTCTCTCCTTAAAATTCATCTCCGTTCTTCTCCATCATCCTGGCTCTCCTTTCATCTCAGGTCTTTTCTCTGTGTTTTGTTTGTGTTTAATTTATTCACCGCTGCAGAGCGGTCCGCAGAGCGTCCATCTTGTTTCTGACTGTTGTGCTTATCTGTCTGCGTGAGCCTGCTCAGTGGGTCTGTGCAGCCGAGTGTGTGTGTGTGTGTGTGTGTGTGGTTTGTTGTGGAAGTCACTGCGAGGCTGAGGGATTGATCACAGGAGGCTTTCCTGCTGTTTGCTTTCAGGAGCCCACACAGGCCTGCTTTCTCAACATCAGCCCCCCAGAGACCCCCGTATCCTCCTCTTCGGCTCAGCGCCGAAAACAAACTCCTTTACAGCCGGCTCAGCCCCAGCAGGAGGCTTGCGGCAGCCCTGAGTTTACACTGACCCTCAGAAGTTTGGTGGCGTGCCATTTCAAAATGGTTCATATACACCGATCAGCCGTAACATTACAACCACCTCCTTTGTTTCTCAACTCACTGTCTATTCTCTCATCTCACTGACTTTTGTAGTTCTTCAAATGTTGCTCTGAATACCTTATGTAACCCTTTCTCTGTTCTTCAATGGTCAGGTAGGATTCGGGCGGTGGATGATGCTCAGCGCTGCAGTGGCACTGACGTGGTGTTGGTGTGTTGCTCTGATATTAGAGGATCAGACACAGCAGTGCTGCTGGGTTTTAAACTCCTCAGTATCACTGCTGGACTGAGAATGGTCCACCAACCAAAAAAATATCAATTACCCACATATTACCTGCTCTTTAATGGTCCTGTGGTGTCCCCACCCCATAGAAAAACAGGGGGCAGGTTGACTACAGTCTGTAATTGTATGTATTCATTCATTCATCGTCTGTAAACGCTGAAGGTGGGTCCGGAGCCTACCCGGAATTACTGGGCACAAGGCGGGAATTCATCCTGGAGGGGGCGCTAGTCCTTCACAGGGCGACACACACTCACACATTCACTCACACCTACGGACACTTTTGGACCGTGGGAGGAACCCGGAGTGAACTGGGAGAACACACCAAACTCCTCACAAAGAGTCACACGGAGGTCCCTGGAGGTGTGTGACTGTGACACTAGCTGCTGTTCCACCAGTCAGTGGGCAGCGAGTGTAGAAACACAGTGGTAGTAATATCATGGCTGATTGGTGTATGTGTTCATTCATACATTCATTCGTTCATTGTCTGTAACCCTTATCCAGTTCAGGGTCGCGGTGGGTCCAGAGCCTACCTGGAATCATTGGGCGCAAGGCGGGAATACACCCTGGAGGGGGCGCCAGTCCTTCACAGGGCAACACACACACTCACACACTCTGTATGTGTTCATGTTGTCTGAAAACAGCAGGTCTGTTGTAACTCTCCCTGTGAAACATTTAGAAGATTTACAAATCCCAGTTCTGAAATAAGACAGAAAACTGTGCCTTGAATAAATTCAGTTTCATTTAAAAACATTATTTTTTAATATTTGCTCATTTCAAACTTGCAGCATGTTCCAAAACTGATATCAGAACGTTTACAGCTGTATTACATCACCTTTACTCCTGGTTTTCTTCATGAGCACTTGATAATCATTTTGAAAACTCAAAACACCAAATAATCAATTTTTTAATAAACTTTTGTTTTTTAAACTTGGCCTTCATTATTTTTTCTCTGAGACATTTACACCAGCGGCGATTGCTCTAAGACTACAAGGTAAGCTCAGCTTCCCCTAAAATGTAAAAAAAAAAGTGATCAAATATATACTGTTGTGTGTACATGTCATTGAATAAATATGCACTACAACGCGCTCAACTTTTGTTCAGAATCAGCTTCTTATCACTGGTAAAGATGCGGCTTTCCTCTCAATCATTCCCGCAGCTTCACAGTGCTTTAAACAGTGAGGACGCTGAGCATCCACAGAGTTCAATAGCGAAGCAGCGAAGTGCAGCAAAACGAGACGAGTCATTGGATAAATGCTGGGCTTTGTCCCGCCCATCGGACGCTCAGCGTCTCTGGGGGTCTATGGGGCAGTGGGCTGGCCTCGGCTGGCCCGGATGCTCAGCTTCTGCATGATGATTGGATGATCTGTCTGAGGCTGAATCCCTTTTTGATTGACAGCGAAATGAGCGAATCAGCGATCCTTTGGTGTAAAGATCCGTGGGAGCACAGGCGGACACACTTCACATGGGCCAAGGCCGTTTAAGCAGCCTAGCTCTGCTGGCCATTGAGAGGACACTAGTCAAGTCCCTGGAAAAGACGCCTTGTTGGTACGACAGGGTCACAGATCATTTTCTTAAAACGGAACGGAGGGTAGAATTTACGTATAAATAAACCGACACATTTTATGATGTAGGCCGAAATTGAGCTTCCCCTCCTTGAAAGACCAGCATCCGCCACTGATTTACACCCATAATTCCCTGATGATGATGATGATGATGATAGAAATGGTGAAGTTGTGCTGTAGAAAGTGAAATACTTAAAACCTCTGCAACCTGTCATTGGACTTTACTTGTTTAATCTATTGTTAATTTTTGGCAAAGCGCTGAGCCTTAACCAATCCTCACTCATGAAGCGCTACACTTTAATAGAATGCTGTTTTACACTCGGGCAGGATTCCATCACATATTTTTGGAGAATTTCAAAATGTTTCTAATCTAAAATGGCCCCATCCCAATTATTTTGGAATGTGTTGCAAACATTTGTTTCAGAAACAGTTTTAAAAGTTTATAAAAATTAATTAAATTAGATACGTAAAATGTCTTTGTGCATGTTTTTGTTTCAGTACGTGTCCGACTTTAATTACTGCCTTCTGTTCTGATTTTTTTTGTAGTTTACCTACTGTCCGAACATTTCTGGAATTGGCTTCATGCTGATTTGTATTCTTTCTTTGTTCATGTCGTAAAAAATTAATAAGGAGTTCTGTTTGAAGGTTGATAATATGCATTTCCCTGTTTTTGCCAACGGACCACTTTGTTTTGTGAGTCTGTTTTTATTGTAGCACTTTTATATAACGTCCTTCCTAATATCCAGAAAAATGGTCTGAGAGTTGAGTGTTTGCTTGTCGGTCGGAGGGACCTATTGTGAAACAGTTTGCAGGTATTTTGAAGCAGGGAAATTCAAATGTTTCTTGAAAAGCTTTAAAGAGAAAGTAAGCAGTTTATCTACTGAAAGCTATTTGTGTAACTTCACACAAGGCTCTAAAACACCAAGGCCATCTCTGTGGTGCTGAACGCATATAAAAGACAGAAGAAAGGGGTTGGTTTGTATGAGCGTTGCAGAACTTTCTCTTTTCATAAATCACTACAGAGACCTGTCTCATCAAGTAGAGGATTGCAGATAGAAACAGGCCTTTATGAATAGTATAAGATATGCTTTCTTTGATCTGTTTTTGTCCAATTTCGTAGCACATTAGCATCCACCTGAGATACCGTAGTAAATACCCAACAACACATTAGCCACATTCCACCTGGAATACCAAAGCAACCACATAACTCCCTAGCAACCAATAACAATTGGACTTTAATTGACATCACATTCAACAACAGTGTAATTACAGGCGACATGTTCACTGTTACAGATGGGCTACAGTACTACATTCATTCATTATCTGTAAGCGCTTATCCAGTTTAGGGTCGTGGTGGGTCCAGAGCCTACCTGGAATCATCGTACGGTGTCCTAAGGACATTTTGAGTCGCCAATCCACCTACCAACATGTGTTTTTGGACTGTGGGAGGAAACTGGAGCACCCGGAGGAAACCCACGCAGACACAGGGAGAACACACCACACTCCTCACAAACAGTCACCCGGAGGAAACCCACACAGACACAGGGAGAACACCACACTCCTCACAGTCAGTCACCTGGAGGAAACCCACACAGACACAGGGAGAACACCACACTCCTCACAGACAGTCACCTGGAGGAAACCCACACAGACACAGGGAGAACACCACACTCCTCACAGACAGTCACCTGGAGGAAACCCACACAGACACAGGGAGAACACACCACACTCCTCACAGACAGTCACCAAGAGTGGGAATCGAACGACACTACCTGCTGCGCCACCGTGCCGCCCTACAGTACTACAGCTTTTTGTAAATACACATATGTACAAACTCCAGCATTAGCTTAAGTAATTACACATACTGTCAATACAATTGCAATTACATTAATAAAAACGGTTGTATTTGTATCTGTTGTTGTAATCCACCCCTAACAGTAAAGCCATCGTTGGTAATATGTTATTACAGTCATTACACTCCCACTATGAAGACCAAACTACTTTCAGTTGCCGTTCTCTGAGCTGGATGCTCTTGTGCCTGCTTTTAAATAGAGTTGGCAAAAACCTCCTTTGCTTTATTACAACAAAACACACCGAGATACACAACACTTTCACAGTTAGAACCACTTAAACATGGAAAGTGCATCTAAAACTCCTATATATCATACTACATATAAAAGCTGGTTTATGTGACAGTGGCAACTTCACAGTGAAGAAACCTGCTTCATACTTTACCAACTTGTTCAGTGTGTTCTTATTATAGATATGTCTATAACATTGACATATGTGACATTATGTCAATGTCTTTATTATAGAGATGGTAAAGGAATGTGCCTGGATTAAGTGATGACTGCAGTAATTGTAAGAAAGCAGGTATTTCTAGCTTGATTAATTAATGTCAGTTATCAATCCACATTAGACTTTAGTTCTTTGAAGGAAACTGTTGAGGTGCTAAAATGGAACTAATTGATTTCATATATATTTCAGTAAAAATAAATATTTATGTAGAAAATAAATGTTCTCTTGGACCTAAACAAAAAAAAAAAAAAGATTAAAAAATCTGCCATTTTCTCAAACAGAAACCTGCTCAAGTATTCAGTACTACTCTTATTTCATTATGTTTTGATTGGAAACAAAAGGGTTAAATACGTGAAATGCCCACCTGAATATAGTCCGGTCTGTTATAATTTGCTCTGTTGTACATCCATGTGTCAGGAATCAGTGATAAGACACGGACGAGGAGGAGGAACAAAGGCGGGACATGGGCGGAGACATGGACAATAACAAACAGAGCGGGGAAAACAGACACGACAGGACGAGGGCGTGACACCTTGTATATTCTCATTTTAGGTAGGCCTTCAGGATCTGGGTTGAAGGCTTAATGTGACATTAACCACTAACACTAACTATGAAATGCCTAACACATCACCACCGCATCCACAACCTTGAGGGTCTTGACCATTGAAGAAACAGGAGAGCAACAGCTGGACTACTGTCTGTAAAAGTAGAACCACTATGTGCACTAGCTGAGCTGATAAATTAGACAGTAATTGTAGAAACAGAGCGCTCACGATTTTGGATGGAGGTCACAAAGTTACAAAATTACACAAAAAACCCGAATCCCACTTTTATCTTCCAGAGAACAGAAGCTGACCCTGTTTTTCTGTAGTCAAAGAGTGTGAAAAGTACAGGCTCCATCTTCTCTGGACCTGTTACTATGGCAATACTGCTGTGATGGAGTGTCCCTGAAGGCCAGTGTTTGGGACGATCTTCGTAGACGCAGTCATATTTAATGTGGCAGGCCCAGAAAGTGTCTTTCGTTCTTGGAAAGAAAAGTGTTGACCTGAAATATGGCCATGGATGAGTCACCTGAGAAGACCTCGGCCCTCGCTGCGCTGACCTGTCCATCAGTTGTGATGATGAGCTGCTTCTTTTTTCCACACTTCGGTGACACCGAGACTGTACAGCCTGAGCTGAAATGAATCTGGGGCAAAGTGCTATGGGCCACATATGGAAGCCAGTCATAACCATGGTAACCACACGGAGCCAGGCGGGAGCTAGGGAGTCTATGGGAAAAACGTGGAACTGACTCACTTGTGTAGACTACGTTCATGTAGAGAGTAGTATCAAAGAGTATGCTGCTCTTCTTTTGTGTCTTATACCTTTTCCTCGATAAGGGCTTCTGAATCTCAGCACGTCCTTTCAGACCCAGTGTGCAGACAGCATTAGATGTGTTCAGATCTGAAGAGAGAGTGGAGCTTGAGTTTCTAAGGCTGCTGATCTGGGAACAGCTTTGGTGCGAGGTGTCCCAGGGTCCAGGGTGTTGGAAATGTGTGTTTATTCGGTAGATCATATGACTCTCTGGGGCTGGGCCGAAGACTGAGCGTGTGTGTGTGTGTGTTGTATAATCAGGAGATGATTGAAGCCCTGAGTTGGATCCGTCTGCTTTTTATCCCCGCGAGAGGCAGCACAGGGAACTATTCCAAGGTCAGGGGCCACAATGGAGGGGTGTTTGGTGTGAGCGTTAAAGAACGAACGCTTTTCAGGACTGTAATGGACGACTGCAAGGCCAGAATGTAAACAATCCACTATAACAGGCTTCAAACAGGCTCTGCTCAGTGATAAATAGCAGAGTGTGTGGTAGTAGGCGGGCACTCACAAAACATGGCGCATCCTTAAAATGTTAAAAGCAAGCGGTCATTCACTATATAATCTTGGGTTAAATGGACACCTACAGCCTGCTACTGCTGCCTGGTGTAGGTCTCTGATATACATCTGCAGCCAGTGCTACACTGCAGAGGTTTATTTAGCTTGGTTTATATAATGCTCTACAGTTCAGTAAAAGTATAGCTTGTGTTATTAAAGGCACACACACTTTATCAAGTGCTCCATTATCTGCAGTGGAGGCACTTTAATACAGCACCTATCAGAAGTTTGGGAATAAACCACACACGGAGCTCTGCAGCGAGCAGAAAAGGTGTTAAAGGGACACTCCGGCCAAAATGAAGTATTGCATCAGGGCATCTGCTGTAAACAAGCCTCCTTGCCTCCCACAGCAGTGCCGCATTGGCTCTAAGGTGAGATTCTTTTGGTTTAAAGCCTTGAAAAAAAAATCCACCTTCTGATGATGTGTCCTGAAGGCGGGAAGATTCACGAAGTGCGGAAAATCAATAAGTGCTTTGAGGTGGATTTTTGGTTAAACTTATCTTCAGCTCAGTATCTTTTAAATTCATCTTTATTTTTCCTAGCTGTAGTCTTACTCCTGATCCTAAATCTAACTGTACTCTCACCCCAAAATCTAAACTCCACTCAAACTCCAATCATTTCAATGATACAGGTCCTTAATTCTAAACACACGCTCTTAAAAACATGCCACAAATGCAGTATTCTAAAAGAAAGTGTTAAAATAAAATAGTTTCATTTATACTGTGAGGAGTGTGGTGTGTTCTCTCTGTGTCTGCGTGGGTTTCCTCCGGGTGACTGTCTGTGAGGAGTGTGGTGTGTTCTCCCTGTGTCTGTGTGGGTTTCCTCCGGGTGACTGTCTATGAGGAGTGTGGTGTGTTCTCTCTGTGTCTGCGTGGGTTTCCTCCGGGTGACTGTCTGTGAGGAGTGTGGTGTGTTCTCCCTGTGTCTGTGTGGGTTTCCTCCGGGTGACTGTCTGTGAGGAGTGTGGTGTGTTCTCTCTGTGTCTGCGTGGGTTTCCTCCGGGTGACTGTCTGTGAGGTGTGTGGTGTGTTCTCCCTGTGTCTGTGTGGGTTTCCTCCGGGTGACTGTCTGTGAGGAGTGTGGTGTGTTCTTCCTGTGTCTGCGTGGGTTTCCTCCGGGTGACTGTCTGTGAGGAGTGTGGTGTGTTCTCCCTGTGTCCGAGTGGGTTTCCTCCGGGTGACTGTCTGTGAGGAGTGTGGTGTGTTCTCCCTGTGTCTGTGTGGGTTTCCTCCGGGTGACTGTCTGTGAGGAGTGTGGTGTGTTCTCTCGGTGTCTGCGTGGGTTTCCTCCCACAGTCCAAAAACACACGTTGGTAGATGGATTGGCGTCTCAAAAGTGTCCGTAGCTGTGAGTGTGTGAATGAATGTGTGTGAGTGTGTGTTGCACTGTGAAGGACTGGCGCCCCCTCCAGGGTGTATTCCCGCCTTGCGCCCAATAATTCCAGGTAGGCTCTGGACCCACCGTGACCCTGAACTGGATAAGGGTTACAGATAATGAATGAATGAATGAATGAGTTTCATTTATAAAGTACCTTTCCCAAAGGCAAGTTCACTAAAATAAAACATAATATAAGTGTTCTAACACCAAGTTTAAATGATTCTACACATTTACACACCACATTTCATATTCCCCATTACAACAGTGCATTTCCCTGATAATGCGAAAACATTTCAGGCAGTTGCTAGGCTGTTGTCACTAGAGAGAAGCTGTTTTTGAGTTGTACGGGCCGTGGTGTGTCTCTCAGCTTCTATGTTGGTTGCTGTGGTGTTTCAGGTGTTTGCTAAAATGCCCCACTGGTGAAATTTCCTGGTGGCTGCTATGGTTGTGTTCATGTGACTCAACTGACAAACCAGTGACGATGGCACTCCACTCAGCGCACGATGGGTGACCTAATTCAGCTCAGGTACTGCAGTAGGGTACAGGTCACTTGGCAATGCACAAAGGCAAAAAACATATGCTCACGGATTTGAAACGGGACCATGTAGCATCATATATTTGTACCTCCTGTAGAAATCTCTTTTTTTTTGCAGAGGTTACACATTTTGACATGTGGTGTCAAAACTGTAAAGAAATAGAGCCCCTCGTCTTGCACCAAATGAAACTGTGATTATGGCAGTAATGGGTTGATGGAAGGTTCCTAAAAGCCAGTGCTCTGAGTGATTTTGATAGACACGAATGACATTTAATATGGCAGACTGACAAAGAGCCTTTCCCTCTTGGAAAAGGAAAGTATGTCTCATAAATTCGACCACGGACAATGTCCTCAGAGGAAGGTGAACGAGTTCCAGAATCACCTGAGTAGACCTCTGTCATCACTGGGCTGCCCATCAGTCCTAATGCTGATGATCAATTTTATTTTCACAGTTCAGTGACCAGGCTGGAATGAAATGAATCTGGAGCATACTGATAAGGTATATACATCATGTAAAAGGGAACCATCCTAGAAATTGTTCTTCAGAGCAGCGGTTCTCTAACTGGCCCTCAGGGACCGGTAAATGCTGCGGATTTGCTTCAGCTCAACTCAACACCCAAATATCCACGGGTCCCTGAGGACCAAGCTGAAAAGCATAGCTTTAGGGAATAATGGCTCTTCTAAGGCAGGGCTACTCAGATCTGGATTTATAGGTCTAATTACCAGATTTCCACAGAGCTGAATGTCCAGAAAGGTCAAAGGAGCCAGACAAATGAAGAGTCCAGGCATTACTAGTGGTTTTCACAGACGAGTTTTCTTTTCTTCGCACAGAACCATTTGAAGCTGGCATTTTAGTTTTTGGATGCACTCATACCCTACTTCTGTTGGTTTGCTAATCAGTTTTGACGAACACGAGTCAACATACTCGTTAAGTGATGTCACGTTTGTCAAGAAAAATAACTTTACAGCTCTGTGATTGGACGAAATTGGATTGTGCAGCAGGATAATTGCACGATTTTGAGGCCGATGTGCTGCTCCCAACAATCACAAAAGGTCTCCCAATGTCAGTGTAAACAATGATCTTCCCAGATTATCACGTAGTGTGGGGGATTTTCTCTCAGTGCCGTGAATTATAAATATGTAATGTTCAATATTTATGAGTCCCAATCCTCCAATGTGACTCTCGGGTGTGAACCACGACATTAAGGTCAGGACCAAAAGACCGTAAACCAATGAGAGTCGAGCTGGGGTTACACTTTTACCATGTTTACATCTAGTTTGTGAGAAATTGTGATGTAGCAGGTCACGAGAAACTCCATCACGGTTTTGAGGACCGGAGCTGTCAGGTGTGAGTGATCTGAAAGTGTGTGGTGTTTCATTCAGGGCGGGATTTGGAGGACTACAGATGATGAAGCACAGAAGAACCAGTGAGAAATGTCATTACGTTTGGGCTGTCTCATGTTTTGAACATTGGTTAGGATTTATAAATGCCTGCAGTAGAGCCATGCATTAGGTGCATTGTGAGGATAGTTTTTCACCTGGATGTGTTATAGGTGCTTCACAATAAATCATGATTAGGTCCAGCCCCAGACAGAGTCCACCCATTAATTACCACTGATCTATGGCACCCCACATATTACATTTTATGGACACATGTATTTTTAATGGTGCAACCCTGACACTACAGAGAATCAAATGAATTACACCGCAGTCAGTTAACAGCTGTAGATAATATAAAGGGGCTTGTTGAAGTAAAGTGGGTTCAAATTATCTTCTATTTACAGCTTTACATACTCATTCTCTCAAGTAGCTTCAAGTGGAGCCACCTGGGAATCTTTCAAGCCAGACCTGAAGACGATCCACGCTAATGAGCTGTTGGGAAATCATTATTTATTTATTTTATTTACTTTTTAATACCTAATGGAAGTGACTTGTACTCACTCGCACACAAACACTCACTCACATTTAACAACATGCCCCACATGTGGCACTATTCAGTGCTTAGCGCAAAAAGCAATGACAGTGGACACAGGATGCTCTTAGCTGGACATTTTTTGGTTGGTTTTTGGTTTGATTGGTGAGACTGAGGGGTTTAAAATTTTAAAAGCAACTGCTGTGTTTGAGGGCGGCACGGTGGTGCAGCAGGTAGATGTCACAGTCACACAGCTCCAGGGACCTGGAGGTTGTGGGTTCGATTCCCGCTCCGGGTGACTGTCTGTGAGGAGTGTGGTGTGTTCTCCCTGTGTCTGTGTGGGTTTCCTCCGGGTGACTGTCTGTGAGGAGTGTGGTGTGTTCTGTGTCTGCGTGGGTTCCTCCGGGTGACTGTCTGTGAGGAGTTGGTGTGTTCTCCCTGTGTCTGTGTGGGTTTCCTCCGGGTGACTGTCTGTGAGGAGTGTGGTGTGTTCTCCCCGTGTCCACATGGGTTTCCTCCGGGTGCTCCGGTTTCCTCCACAGTCCAAAAACACACGTTGGTAGGTGGATTGGCGACTCAAAAAGTGTCCGTATGTGTGTGTGTATGTGTCTCTGTTGCCCTGTGAAGGACTGGCGCCCCCTCCAGGGTGTATTCCCGCCTTGTGCCCAATGATTCCAGGTAGGCTCTGGACCCACCGCGACCCTGAACTGGATAAGGGTTACAGATAATGAATGAATGAATGAATGCTGTGTTTGAGCCACTCGTGCCAGTGGAACACATGCACAACACCACCCCCACGTCAGTGTCACTGCAGCACTGAGAATGACACACTTCCCTCCACTTCGGGGGTCCTGACCATAGAAGAACAGGTTGACAAGGGCCAAGCAAAGTATGCAGAGCTGGAGATACAGCTCTACAGTCTGTAAGTGTAAAACTACATAGTGCCGCTATATGGTCAGAAAAGCTGATAAAATGGACGAAGAATGTAAAAAGGATGTCATTTTAATGTTTTGGCTGATTGGTGTAAATGTATAGCTTGTGGTGTTGAGAGGTCTTTTGGGAAAATGAAAGAACCCGACGATTATCAGTCTGTGAAAAGCCTGGACTAGCTGGAACACCCACTCGTTTCCTATTGCAGGACCCTGTCCATGCTGACCATCATCTGAACGGCAGCCCAGTTTCTGAATGGGCTCAGAGTCAAAAGAACAGCAGCGGTTACGGAGAAGACAGATCAATCACAATTTGCTGAAGTGTTGAAGAGTTGCGTGGTCAGGGTTATCTACACACAGCTCAATCCCGGCACAAAGGGGAGACCCCCACATTTCCCCCAAGACTTATAGAGCATATATTTACTCCATGGTCCTGGAGACGGAGGGACAATTTCAGAGTGCTTTACTGAGGCTTTTGTGACACTTGCTTATGTGATTCTTTGGAAGTCAAGGTCGTCAACAGGAAGTTCGTACCCCTTTGCTGCAGTTGCAGCTTCTACTCTTCTGAGAATACGTCAGGATGCTGAAGCAAAGCTGCAAAGACTGGACTGCAGTCAACAAACTTTAGCGTTTAGTGAGGTGAGGTGCTGATGCTGGTCATAAGTTCTGGATCGTAAGCGACACTCCAACTCATCCTTAAAAGACTGGGATGTGCCTGCCTTTTTGGCATCAGATCCACACACCTACACACTCCATCCATCCTCATAAACAAGCCATGGAGCGGCTGGTGCCTGAGTAGTTCATGTCAAACACACCAACTGACCGCTCAGACTGGGCCTTTAAGTAGAAGTGCTCACTGATCATTTTCACCACATGTACTTCATTAGCTCAGCTCTTAACTCACTCAGACATGGTGCTATAGGCCGCTGAACACTCACTGCACCTCCATCTTTCTTCATTCCCACTGTACTCTGTTTATACACTGCTCTTTGCTTGTCTGGAGTAATCCAGCGTCGACCAGAGGACGATTGGTTCACTTTTTGAGTCTCGGTTCCCTTCGAGGTGTCTTCTTCTTTATTCTCTTAGGAGTGTTTTTTTTTTCTTACCACGGTTGCCATGGTGACCTTTAATTAGGCTTGGACCTGGAAGTCTGTAAAGCATCTTCGTTGAAAAGACCAGCTTTAAAAAGCGATCTATAAATATATTTAATTGAATTGAATTAAATAGGCACTGAGTAACTTACAGCAAGGGATCATCGCTGTTAGGAAGTTGCTGAAACTACACAAAGACTTTTCAAAGTGGAGGCTGGAAACCGGAAGTGTTTACTCTGGAGATTGATGACATGCGCGAAAGTAACAGGTGTGTTGACAGGTGTTAGCATTCAGCGGAGCTTCATCCTGCCCAGGAAACGCTTGTCACAGTGTTTATTTGCTCTGTGACTAATTCGTGGGTGAGAGTAAGCATATCCCTGGAGTTTTAAGTTCCAAGCTAATAGAAAAATAAGTCTATTAGGCCAATCTGTGTCTTAAATCCTGCCAAGATAAGACAAAGGATGATGACAGAGTCCAGCGATGAACTCGCTCCCTGCCAATCACGCTTGGTTCAGAGTCAGAATATGCCTGAGCCTTGCTTTAATGCTATAGCTTAAGCAAACAAGGGCCAGCAGCCCGAGCCCATATCAGATTCCCCCGAATGAAAACATGGCATGAAATTGCTTTGTGGAAAATGGAATTAAAGCAAACTGGAGGCTGACATCTTCCTCTTTCTGTTTTTGTTTTCCACGGCTTATTACCCCCTGACTGGTTGCCAGGAGAAGTCGGGGTGATTTATACATGCTATCAGACTGTAGGCGAGATTGTACCCGTCCAAAGCTCATTGGTTCTCACGGACAGGCGGAAAAGAAAAACAATGCAGAGACGTGGACGTGCAGAGGAGATTGTTAGCCCTTTCTCATGGAGGGCCACGCACTCCCGCTACTGCCTCAAATCCATCAGGAGGATGGGAGAGTGGACAAAACTCTGCTACGGAAAAGATATCCTAAGTGAAAACATATATTTCACACTACGAGGCTTAAGGATAATTCACGAGATTATTCACCCTATTGAGGCAAATTGCTGAGTCACACTGCTGAGTCAGCATGTCACAGGGGGATGCACTGTTCTGCTTGTGCGCTCACACAGCCAGCTCCTGGAGTTAGACCCTGAGGAACTCTAAAACTCAGAAAGGTGGAAGACCTGGCGAGGGGAGGCTCCAACAAGGGGGCTTTGCCTCATACTCTGAGGAACTACAACAATCTCCAGAAGCAACCATCAACGTCCCAGAGGTGGTGTAGGAACCGATTGGAACGATGCGCTACCAACTGAGCAAACTCTAAGGAGTTGACGGTTGTCAACTGTGCGTTTGGGTTCTGCAAGGGCAAGGGCAAGGCCACCTCATTCCCTCTGGTTGGAGTTTCCCCCTTGCAAGAGTATCCCATCTTCAAGTTTCTGAGTTTCAGAGTTCCTCAAGGTCAAGGAGGCTCTATCTGTGTTAGCACAAACAGACCATAGTTTCCCCTTGTGATGTAAATGGAAAACATATTCCTCTCCTGCGATTCATCCCGTAAAACCTAACACAGTCATTCAGTGGTCAGTGCTTTTGGGTCGACTGTGGCCAATGAAAAACGCCCCAAAAAAGGCCCCAAAATCACTTGGAAGAACATCTGTTTACAGTGCCTTTATTGAAAGTTTTCCTTCACCTCTAAAGATGCTATTTTGGAGATACATTATTCCAATTAATTCCTTTAAGAAATCACTTTCCCTGCCTCTTTTGACTTAAAGGGACATATAGATAAATACCAACAACCCGGTCAGTGTTATCTTGGGCTGCCTAGTCATGGCTAACTCAAGCAGGATTTGATGGACCACCCTCAGATTCACGGCCATTCTCAGCCAAGTGGCACTGTAAAAAGATATACACTTTAGGGCCAAACGTTTGTGGACACCTGCTCGTATTATTAAGGATTTTGTTGCCATTTACTTCAGTGACAGCAGCGACTCTGTAAGGATTTGGTGCCACAAATCCATTGGTGAGGTCAGGTACTGATGTTGGAGGATTCATTCTAGATCACAATCACAACCCCAGCTCATCTCAAAGGTACTAGACGGTGTTCCATCACTCCAGAGAACACAGTACTACTTTATACACAGTTAGCCCATGCTTGGCTTTAGACATGGTGATATTAGACAGTGCCCCAGTTTGTGTCTGTGCACGACTGACCATCCAGTTATCCACAGTGTGCAGCTGAATTCACTCATTATCAGCTAGTA
>NC_089817.1:5130651-5198026 GCF_029633855.1 Hoplias malabaricus
AAGACATCAGCTTTAATGGCTCGACTTCAGGAGGAGAGACAATTGTTTTAGCAGTGACTAATACACCGCCCCGTCTCACTTTTCGCTCGGGAGGAAACACTTCACTCACAAAAGCAAATCGACATTCTGCTGGGCTTCAGAGAGACTGATCGATCCGGAAATTTCTCCAATTCGTATTCTCACCTCCGAGCCGGTGGTCTGCTTTTCATACGCGCCAGATATAGATATGAGACACGGGCTGCTTTTCATCACAATTCATATCTGCAGGTGGCAAGGGGCCCATATTAAAGAAAAAGGAAAAAAAAAGCACTGTCCAACGCAGTAAAGTCGCTAATCCAGACTCATTTAGTACCAGGGTCGTTTAAACTCACTAAAGAGTCGATGTGAGTCCACTCCAGAGTATGGAAGCCCATTTCTGACACTTAAATATAATGGGAATAGGCAAAGAGTAAGTTATAATTATGAAATAGTAAGCCATAATTGAGAAACTAAAGGAATAAAGACTCAGTAGGTCCTGATTATGGGATACTGAGACATCATTCAGAGAAAATACGCACTCATAACTCAGAGACTAAGCCATAATTATGAGAAAGTAAGTCATAATTTTGAGATTTTTGGGTTTTTAGGGATAAATAGGATACAGGGGATGAAAAAAATGTATGAACAAATGAATAAATAATTACAAGACTGTGTAAACTATGATATAGTAAGTCATTGTATGTCAGTTTTGAGATTGTAAGTCATACTTATGAAATATTATGTCAGTGTTATGAGATAATGTCATAATATGAAGTCATCTTTAAAGAAAGTGGTTATGTCATATTTTTAATTATGCAACAATATATATTTAATGAAATTAGTTCTTACTTTGTTATAATTATTACAAAATAAATTTGAAACTGTTCTTATTGAATTAATCAATTTTTTTTTTTGGGGGGGGGGGGGGGTACATGTTCTCATGTCAGGTAGTGTCGCAGTCACACAGCTCCTCTAAATTGGCATTCTCTAAAAAAGAGTTCACACAATAGTTCTGATAATTATTTCCTCCGGGTGACTGTCTGAGAGGAGTGTGGTGTGTTCTCTCTGTGTCTGCGTGGGTTTCCTCCGGGTGACTGTCTGAGAGGAGTGTGGTGTGTTCTCTCTGTGTCTGTGTGGGTTTCCTCTGGGTGACTGTCTGTGAGGAGTGTGGTGTGTTCTCCCTGTGTCTGTGTGGGTTTCCTCCGGGTGACTGTCTGTGAGGAGTGTGGTGTGTTCTCCCTGTGTCTGCGTGGGTTTCCTCCGGGTGACTCTCTGTGAGGAATGTGGTGTGTTCTCTCTGTGTCTGTGTGGGTTTCCTCTGGGTGACTGTCTGTGAGGAGTGTGGTGTGTTCTCCCTGTGTCTGCGTGGGTTTCCTCCAAGTGACTGTCTGTGAGGAGTGTGGTGTGTTCTCCCTGTGTCTGCGTGGGTTTCCTCCGGGTGACTCTCTGTGAGGAGTGTGGTGTGTTCTCTCTGTGTCTGTGTGGGTTTCCTCTGGGTGACTGTCTGAGAGGAGTGTGGTGTGTTCTCCCTGTGTCTGTGTGGGTTTCCTCCGGGTGACTGTCTGAGAGGAGTGTGGTGTGTTCTCCCTGTGTCTGTGTGGGTTTCCTCCGGGTGGTCCGGTTTCCTCCCACAGTCCAAAAACACACGTTGGTAGGTGAATTAGTGACTCAAAAGTGTCCGTAGGTTTGAGTGAATGTGTGTGTGTTGCCCTGTGAAGGACTGGCGCCCCCTCCAGGGTGTATTCCCGCCTTGTGCCCAATGATTCCAGGTAGACTCTGGACCCACCGCGACCCTGAACTGGATAAGGGTTACAGATAATGAATGAATGAATGAATGAATGTTCTCATGTGATATTAGGGAGCCATAGTTAGGAAATGGTTCCTTTACTACCTTAAGCCATAACAATACTAACTACAGTTAGTATTACATAGTAACTACGATGTAACAAACATTTAGTCGTGTAATTAAATGAATAAGGAGGGAAGTGTGGCCCACATTTTCAATTTTACGATCATTAAAATAAAACAGTCACACAATGCATAAAATACAGTGGCTCAAAAACTTCAGGTGAGCTCTGTGTAGCTCTCTGCTTGTTTTCTGTTCCTCTCCTCTAGATGAGAACCTGTGGAACTCCTCCATGTTTTCCTCATTATTTACCTCCTTTCTCACTCCCGCAGAAGAATGGCCACCTATTAGCAGCATTGTAACAGAGCTGGAGCTCATTAATCCCAAGCTGCCAACATCATATGTGTCTGGCGTGGGAAAAACGTGGCTCAGTGAATGCTACGTGCACAACACAACCAATTAATAGCAAATGTGCAAATGACATTCACCAAGAATGTATAAAAACGGGGGCTCATTTCATCATCAGAGTGTTCCACGCTTTTAATGTGGAACAAACGACACATCTGTGCTCGAGGAACATCAGCGTCCAGATTTATCTCCTTTTCAGCGTAAGTCACACATGATGATCACCATAATTACCATTCTGATCCTTCACGGCACAACAAGGCATTGTGTAGTCTTCCCAGCTTCAGCTGCAGCAGGCCTCAGAATGAGGCTTCAATTATATATTTAGACGGGCGTCAGGTCTGGAATAAAGTGTTTCACCTGTCGCCAGATAATGATCGTGATTGCCAGGAGACTTGGCTCATCCATCTGTTCATGTGAAATTCCCCATGAAACACTCCACTCTCCCACGTTACCTTTGTGCCATTCACAGCTTTCCGCTGACTGATGTATGCCACACATCCGAAAGTTTGTAGAGAATTCTTTTAATAAAGATACTCCCTTATTTTTACTTTAAGGGGCACATAGAGGTTTAGTTGTGCACAATAAACTTGTATCATCTTTAAAGACAAAATACAAGCTTAATGTCAATGTGCTCAATACCAATTTTGGTATGTTAGGGTGTGAAATCCTTCGGTATCAGGCTGAGGAAATGTGTTCTATGGAGTGATTAAGCTGCGTCTGATACCTCTGTGATGAGTGGTGTTTACTATCCATAGCTAATTATCCAATATCAGTAACTGAACTTGTGGCTGAATGCCTCCAGATCCTCACAGAAAATTTCCCTTGGATCTACAAATGTTTTCAGTTGTAGGACTAAAAAGAGCAATTTTCCACATTAGGATTCATTGTCATTTTACCATCACTCCCACAACCACTGGTGGCGCTGTTGCACTAAATCCATACAAATAGTTTGGTATTTACCTGAAGAAGTGCTACAGAAACAGAGCTCTCAACTGTCGTAGAAGAACTTTACACTGTTCCTGTCACATCCTCGCCCAATCTTGTTTGTTTTCCATGCCATGTGCTCTCTCAGCACATGGCTCTGTCTGTTATTGTCCATGTCTCCGCCTTAGTCCCGCCTCCTCGTCTGTGTCTCATTTGTTACCTTGCCCTCTCATTATCTGTCTCAGGTGTGTCTCGTCTGTGTTTAGTATTTAAGTCCACTTTGGTCACTTCCTGTGATCGGTCATTTGTTTTGTTTTGCAATGTTTCAAGTCGTGTTCCTGTTACAAGTCGTGTTGTTTCGTGTTGTTCCATGTCCTTGTCGTTTTGTTTCCAGTTCCTCGCTTCATGATTACTCTCAAGTTTGTTTCTGTTTGTATTGTTATTTTGTTCTTTAATAAACGTCTGTGTTATAGCGTGTGCGTCCACCTCCGTCAGTCCGCCCTTTCGCGTCTCCTGACAGTTCCTAATTGTTATGAAGCTTAGGTTTAGTGTTAGGGTTTGACATAAGGCTAGGGTTAAAGGGAGTTTTAAGGCAAACTTTTCACGCTGGCTATGCCTTGTACACATTGTACAGCTCCTGGGAATGGTCTTTTAGTTAGATAGGTATGAATTCACCTTGAGACCAAGCTGAGTTCAGAATCTATTCTGAAGTGTTCCCAGAAAGAGAAGCAGTTACTGCAGAAAAAAAAACAGGAGGAATTCCATTTTAAAATCCTTCATGTGAGAACAAACGTTGCCGTTGGCCATGCAGTGTGTTCCCGTGAGTTCAGATGGTTCGTCAAGTTTAGTTTTTTGTTCTTTCCACACTTTTAAACTATTAATGTGTTAAAAAGGGTAATTGCCGTATTTACACAAAAGCACAGTTGATCCTCGTGGCAATAACATCAGAGGCGTCCACAAACTGCCACATATAAACAAATTAGCATTTCAAAGAGCATTATACATGCGTCTTTCACGCGTTCTAGACCCTGTGTGAAAAAGCAGCACAATGACCCTTTGTTTTTCCCAGTTTGGGGACGTACTGTTGTTAATTAATCATCATCTACACTTTCAAACAATCACTTTTGAAACTTTAGGATAACTTTTTAAAGCTTTTTTTATTCACTGTCTGTGTTTTGGTCTCGTTTGGAGGTTAAACCCAGGACCACATTAATGTGAAGAAGTTAGAGCACCCCAGATCACTTATTCATCTTCTGTAACTACTTCATCTTGATCAGGGTTGTGGTGGGTCCACACTCTAACTGGTATCACTGGGTGCATGGCCATCACGGTTCGTTTACAGGGCATCTCACACTAACCTCGGCACACACACTCATAACTGTGGGAAATCCACATACCAACATGTGTTTGGACCTTGGAAGGAGACCAGAGCACCTGGAGGACACCCGTGCCGACACAGGGAGAACACACTACGGTCCTCACAGACAGTGCCCCAAGGCAAGTCTCAAACTCAGGACCCTCAGACCTCAGAGCCGTGTAGTAGCAATTTTACCTGCACCTCACTACTGCCCCATTTCTCTGATTTTATGTGAAAATAAAAACACAGCGTCTATCGATTTGCTGAGTTGAACTTATTGGAAAAAAAATATCAGATATAAAACGTACCATAACTCAGGCCTTTTTTCTTCCTCTCTTAAATTCAGCAGAGAAATATTACTGTGTAGACGTGTGTGGTTTCTAGAGGAGTGGTTCTTATTCCTGGTCCTGGATTACTCCCTGATTGGCATATATTGGTGTGGTTTCCCTGCACCTCACACACTTGATTCAACTCATCAGCTCACTGACCAATGCTGTCTGAGCTGAGGTGGAGGTGTTGGATCAAAGAAAGCAATAAACTGTGCAGGACAAGGGTTTACCCAGGTACAGGGTTTGTTATTATGAACTTTTGCTCATATAGGAAATCAATAAAAGGGCCTCCAGTGGTCTAAGCATTGGCCCTATCAGCAGGAGATCATTGGTTTGATCCCTGGAGTTGCCTCAGCCATGTACGTTGGGGAGTCCAAGTGAGGCAATCCATCTTTGCTTGTTGCTGGGGTAGAATGGCCTTCTTTAGAAATTGGGAGTTGACAAATTAGTGGCATTGTGTCAGAGTGGGAAGTCTTAGCTAATGAGGTGAGCAAGGGTGCCAGATCTTTTGCTCTTTCCTGTATGTCCGAGTCACATTGTTATTTTTGGGGACTGGCTATGGTTGAAAACACTAAGAAGGGCAATGTAATGCAATGTCTACCGAAGCTAATTCAAATAATGAGCTGATAATGAGGCCCTTCATGGGTCGAATCAAGCAAAACAAAATCAAAACAAACATAAGTCTACAGAGCTGAGGAGTGTCCAGTCAGGACTATGCCTACTACTGTGCTTTCAGAGGGAAGGTACACTCTGATTGGTTTCAGCAACATCTCCAGATTTCAGTGGTCATTCTCAGCATCTTGTACTTGACAAATTAGTCCCAGGGGTCTTACTCCATTTGCATGTGGGCTGTCCATGTTTTCTGAAGGATGTTTTACTCACTCCACTGCTTAGGTCTTTTTAAAATGTTTCGTGATGGTAGTTATATTTGTACAGCACTTTTCTAGACTCCCAAAGCAATTTACACCAATTGGGACATTAGGGAGTTGCCTTAATCACCTCCAGTGTGCAGCATGCACCTGGATGAAGTGACTGCAGCCAAGCCAGAAAAAGACTCATCAGCTGTTAGGTATAGAGGAGACGAGAGAGCATGACAGAGAGTCAGTTAATTTGAAGATGGGAATGATAATGAGGCCAATGGTAGATTTGCCAGAAGGTCTATGTAATGCCCCGGCTGGTTTCCAGGACCTGCTCAGGGAGCATTCAAACTGTCTGGCCCTCTGATCTACATCTAATCTGATCAGTAACAGCGCCCCCTGTTAGCCCCAGCACCACAAACTCCAGCAGCCACCCTAGCTTTTTTAGCAGGCCTCGCATCCAAGTACTGGCCAGGTGCAAATCTGCTTACCTTCAGTTGTTTTGCATGTTCCAGTGTTCAGGTGCCATGTCAGCTTAGCAGTAATTAGACTTTCAGTCTCTCCACAACAATCTGCCAAGCAATTCTCAGAAGTGTTGACAACAGCAAAGACACAAAAGTAATTCAAGTCAAGGTCTTCTCTTTTCAACAAGAGCATAGTTCTGATATATTCCATCATTCAACGACAGGACTGTATTCATTGAAGTCTTGAAAAGCAATGGACTAATAATGACAGATTGAGCTTCCTTCCATCATTTGCATTCAAGATGGAGTTTTGGAAAATTGAGAGTTATTTCCACGATCGTTTCCCTTATTATGGCACGTTGTGGGCATAAAGAAGAGGTGAAGACGGACGCCAGCGAACTAAAAGAGGCAAGGTAGTAAAACTCAATCAAGTAAAGGTCAGTATGAAACCTGTGGACACCCTGAGGAGAGAGGGAAAAGAGCTTGTCTTTACTCTCACAGGGAGCTGTCTGGGAGTGGAGAGGACTGGAGGAAATGGCGCATGTGAAACCTGAGAATATACTAACGTGCTTATATAATCACTGCACAATGGCATATCACAATTAGTTCTCTGAATTCATCCCACGGTAACGAACACACACCTGGAGTGGTGGGCAACAACGTCAGGGCCTGGGGAGCAGTTTGAGCTTAAGTGTCCTACTCAAGGACATATCAGATGTGGATGTTGAGGGAGGAGAAAAAGTTGTCGAATTCTACTATGCCCATTTTTCCTGGAACAGGTCTGGTCAGGTTTTAGTCTCACGCCCATTTCTGTAATCATTAGAAGGCTGCCTTATTAAGCTGGGCCATTGGAGCTGATATGGTGAAGTCTTTTATAGAGTTCTGAAATAACAGATGGTTATATATCTGTGCATGTGTGTGTGTATTTATATACACTCATCACTGCAGTGACATCTTCTCTGTGGGGGTTGAGTGGATTTCCTGACATTGAAGAACAGGGTGAAAGGGGGCAAATAATGTATTTAGATCAACAGATGGACTACAGTCTGTAAATGTAGAACCACAACCTCGGAAGTTGTCCTGTGGTATCTATCAAGACGCTAGCTGCAGGTTCTTTAATTTCTGTAAGCTGCAAGGTAGGACCTCTGACTTGTTTTCCCAGTAATTCCAACAGATTCTTGATTGGAACGATATCTGGGGAATTCAGAGGCCGAATCAATAACTCTTTGTTCTTTAAACCATTCCTGGACAATGTTTGCAGTGTGGCAGGGAGCATTATCCTGTTCTAGGAGTGCACAGCCAATAAAAAAATACCATTATTCTTGATCTTTAGATATTGACTGGTTGTCTCCTGGGACCTCGTTTGGTGGGTACTATCCACTGCATACCAGCTGCATCCCACATGACCTGATGCTTTTAGAGATGCTCTCTATATATAGACCTATATATTAATAGATTTCTGCCTTGTCTTCTCAACCTCATGACAGCACACTGACAGGAAAATTGAGCTCAACTTGAAAAGCTGATGATGGTGTGAAATCACTGCTCTTCAAAAGCCTCTAAAGTGCTTCATCAATAGAAAAGTTGACACTCTCAGTCGCAGGGGTGGGATGCATGTCAAGAATGTACACACAATGATATTTAATGTATTTTAGATGGATGTCTAAGTCATTCTAGTTCAATAATTTCTAAAAATGTCCAGAATTGGACACATTTCTAATATAAACAAAAAAATCAGCCGAGCATTCGCTCAGAGAATACACAACTAAATCAAAATGTAAAAGTGATTGGGGTTTCAATAAATAATGACATCACTGAGTAGCTTAGAGTAACATGGTGAAGATGAAGAAACAGGCTGCCAGTGTTAATGTGATTTATTTCACACGGGGAGAACAAAAACACAAAAATGGGATTCCACAGACGCAGGCTCACCATTAGAGTAACACACATTCTGACGGACAGGACAGAGAAGGAGACACTGCTTTTAAACATGAATTGGAACAAGTGGAGATATGACATCTATAACTGTGAGAGTGTAACGTATGACCCTATTTCCAGAAATGTCGGACATTTTGTAAAATGCCATGGAAGCCTTAAAAATTCATTCATTCATTCATTATCTGTAACCCTTATCCAGTTCAGGGTCAGGGTGGGTCCTGAGCCTACCTGGAATCATTGGGCGCAAGGTGGGAATACACCCTGGAGGGGGCCTCAGTCCTTCCCAGTCCTTCCCAAAGCACAAAAAAAAACCTTCACTGTATTTGCCAACCCAACTGTATTTTGTATTTTATTAAAATTTGATTCCAACAACACGTTGGAACAGAGGCGTGTTTCTCAATGTGTAATAACACCTTACCTTACAACGACCCAGTTTAAGCATTCAGGAAATGAGGATGCTAATTGTTGCAGCTTTTTGTTTGATCTCACTCGGGGGTTCCTGCTCATTGTCCTCGGATTCTCCTTTTCATGGTGCACAATAGAAGACATGAGTGGATCACATACAATTTGGTACTGGGGTGAAATAAGTTGGCATCTTCTCAGGAAACCAATGGTGATTTCAGCAAGACAATGCCAGGCATCGTTCTGCCTGTGTACCAACAGCATCGATGTGTAGATATAGAGTGTGCATGCTTTAATGGCTTATCTGCATCCAGATCTGTCTCCTATGGTGCATCATAAAGAAGAGGATCAGGGGACAGCGGCTGATTGCTGACCAGCTGAAGTCGCAAAAGTGCAACAATTAGTTTCCTCTGTTCCCAAACTCCTTAATGGTGACATTAAAAGCAAAAGTGATGTAACACAGCGGGAAACATTAGTCTTTGCCAACATTTTTGGAGCATTCATTTTAGACAATGAAAACTGCAAATTTTTCTTTGGGCATTTGTTAATTAAAGCTTTAAAAAGGATTAACACATCATACATTTTTTATTGCATTTAATAAAAATCTAATTTTGGAAAATGGGATTTCTAAAAAATTCAAATTAACCAAAATGCTGAGCAAAAGGTAGCTTTAAAAGATACACAAATATGAAATCTGAACATAACCTATGCTCAGCCAGTGCATGAGAAATGTTCAGATACAATTTGGAAGATGACCTTGAGGTAAATAGTTGGGTCCTGTTGAAATCTAGTTTGATTGCAAAACGTCTCTTCAATTCTTACATGAGCCAAGTGCAAGAGCCAAAACACACTGCCGCTGAGCGAGTTAATGCACATGGCTCAGTGCATGGCACAAAAGATTGTAAAGATGAGTCTTTAGATGTGTCAAAATCAACAGAGTGCTGTACCGTCAATAGGTGAGGATAATCTCGTAAGCTTGGCAATAGCAAACAACTTCAGGGCCATCGATTCCAGGCCTGACATTTAATGACTCCCACAGTGTGGAGTTGCAGACACAAATGGTACAGAGTGCTTGGTTCTGTGGTGGGTTACATGAATGACTACCTTTCATGGGAAAAGGCCTCAGTTTCACTGGATTATAAAGCAGCAGGAACCTCAGGTTTGCAGCAGTTCCTTAATAGAGGACAGGGTCAGTGCTCACCACATATCTCCATCTCGGGACTTAGGGTGGATTGTGGGTCAGTGTCCTATGATTAAGAGCAGACTAAGGCATGAGAGATCTGACATAAGTTCTCCAGCTCTTAGATGCTTAGTAATTACAAAAAATAAGGTCAAAGCAGGCCTTTCATTACTGGCCTCTGAAGTGCATAACATAAGTACCCTGAAGTACTCTTAAATGCATTCCACAGTCACTTCAAGACTCATGATCTCCATTCTGGTCTCTGTTTGTCAGATAGCTACAAAACTAAGTAAATCAGCTCTAGCATGTAGCAGTTCATGTAGCAGTAAAGTGATATGAGAGTTGAGATGTTTTAGGAGACAACAAATGAGACAATGCATTTTCCCAAAGAAAAAGACGAATGAATGTAAGATTTTTACAAAATCTGGGACTCCAACTGCCACGCAAGACCTGAAACACTATCAATTATACCTTTCATCTTTCAGTGACAATCGAGAATGTTAGCTCTTTAAAAAACGTATGAGTGTTTGTGTCCATGTTCCACAATTCAATTCTATGGGTCGGAAAGATTAAAATATATTACAGTACTTCTGTTCGTCCATAGGGCGGTACGGTGGTGCAGCAGGTAGTGTTGCAGTCACACAGCTCCAGGGGCCTGGAGGTTGTGGGTTCGATTCCCACTCCGGTTGACTGTCTGTGAGGAGTTGGTGTGTTCTCCCTGTGTCCGTATGGGTTTCCTCCGGGTGACTGTCTGTGAGGAGTTGGTGTGTTCTCCCTGTGTCCGTATAGGTTTCCTCCGGGTAACTGTCTGTGAGGAGTTGGTGTGTTCTCCCTGTGTCCGCATGGGTTTCCTCCGGGTCCTCCAGTTTTCCTGTGAAGGACTGGCGCCCCCTCCAGTGTGTATTCCCGCCTTGCGCCCAATGATTCCAAATAGGCTCTGGACCCACCGCAACCCTGAATTGGATAAGCTGGTTACAGATAATGAATGAATGAATGAATGTTCGTCCATCGTTCAATCCCACACAGACCGTCTCACTACCTTCACGCTACCACATCAGGGTTACTGAGTCCAGAGTTGCATGTTCAGCTGCTCCATACACTGAACATCAAAACTGGATTATAGATCCAAGTCGATGACCCATTTCTGAAGTGCCCTTTGCACTAAGCTTAGCAACAACACACGGCTTGTGAAGTGCATCGTATGTAAAACACCAAAACAATAGCTCTATGAAGCAAAAGATTTAGATTAAGGTGACTTGCCTGGGCGTAGATCTGTCAAAGACAACTTTAAAGCGAAGACTCAGCAGCTCGATCAATATTGAAACATCCAGAAACATATTCACAGCCATTTTCAAGGAGATGGCAGTTCAGCTCAGTTCAACCTGAGGCCCACTACTAAAGCAATTATGGAGTTATTCAAGGCCGAAAAGTGGAATATTCTTGACTGGTCACACATTATTCACCCAAGCTGAACTTTGCCGAGCAGGATTTCATTCACTGAAGAAAAGCAGAGATAGAAAACAAGAGAAAATGTCTGTATTACAGGGTTTGAAGAACTGCATGGCTGAAAGATTCTGGACCCCTGCTCAGCATTACTGCATTAGATGAGGGGTATTTGCCTCTTGGTATTTGTGTTTTTTTTTTTTGTTTGTTTTTTTTGTTTTTTTTTTGCTGCATTAACAGCCTCTGGCTGTACTGATAGTGGGTGATGGTGGGTAAAAAGCTTTGGGGAGCTCTTATCCATGGTCATGGTGACCTTAGGCTCATGTTCAACTGCTCCAGACCATTCAATTTTCTGTGGAGAAGATACACACTGATAGATACAAATGTGCAATTGTTCATCAGTTTTGCAAACTGAAAATTTAGTGAAATGTGGATAATGTTGTTGTTTATTTTCTCCAGTATGATTAAGACAACGGCGACAGCATGCCTGAGCTTGCCCCACAGACTGTGCTGGCCAGCAGAAGCAAACTGGACAAAAAAAACAAACCTTACCAGGCTGAGATGCCAGCACATAAGCCATACTCCGTGCCAGCTCTTTCTCACAGAATAGAGAAAGGTAAGCCATGATCTGGATTCCAGCACACACACACACACACACACTAAACTGGGAATTCACCCTCAGGATCTGTGCATGTAAGGATGTGTTAGGTAAGGATAAGGTATCTGTAGCTAACAGGGTAGTACATGCAAAGCCTCTTTGGCTGAGGTGGCTGCTATTCCCTTGGTTTCCCACACAGTGGACACTGCTTTGTTTCCTTCAAGGGGGCTATTTCTCCACTTTGTGAGCGAGTACAGCAGTTAGTTTAACTGCCCCCTACTGGGCAGGAGGTCTAAATGAGCTGGAAACTGAAGTCCTGTGGTAATGTATGTGTCTATCTGTTAATATTTCTAGGCATTTAGAGAGTGTCTAATGATTTGTGGGAAGTAAAACCCATGCCTGGATGTGTATTCAATATAAATGTATGCTTGTTGTTTTTAAAACAACTGGGTTAACATTGCTTAGCTCAACTCTGCCATCGGCTGGGCTTTCAGGACCTGTACTTAAAGGCTAAGCACCACTTAATGGACCTCCATGAATATTCCACATTATTGTAGTTACTGACAGATATAAGTATGAATTAAAATGGAAATAGCAGCTTAATTTGCTTTAAAACTGACAATTTTAATAAATTGACGGAAAATCCAGAGCTCGCTATGGAAATTCTTGAACGCAATCGTGACGTCACTGGTGGACAACAGCTGAACAACGCCGCGGTAAAACACCGTTATGACTGACTGTTATGACAGTATCTAGCTAAATAACCAACATTATTCATGACAATAGCCTAGCAATAAGCTAAACTCAAATGTAGAGGTACCGTTATTCTTGTAAATGTGATCGAAGTCAAACTCGAATTCATCCGACACTATAAACCTCCGTAATGCAGCTACGTAGCCGAGTATAATCTGAGCCACCGAGTTTAGCGAGTCAAGCTAACGTTAACTAACACCAACTAAAACAGGCGAAGTGAGTGTCCTTACCCTGTTTACCTCCATGTTACAGAGGCCTCCATGAACACCTTTCGTTGGTTTCCTTACATGCCCATATTGTTGGAAAAGCGCCAGTGAAATGAGCTACAGATAACGGAGTGAGCGGATGGTCCTTTCCAAAGTACCCGTTTTCTGGATATTTTGGGATCTTTGGGCCATTTGTTCACAGATGTCCCACTGTACACTGAATGATTGCAGCCAAAAACAACACACCTTTTCGTCATTTTGCATTAAATTAAGTGCAGCTTCTAGAGTTGTTGTCCACCATCTACGTCACAGGCAAGACGCCTATTAGAGTTTCCCAACACCGTTGGGGGGGGGGAACAATGGTCTTTTAAACCTTATTCCTTCAATTAGTAAGAAATAACATGTTTTCTGACTATCAATAAACACAAGTTAGGAACTCAAATTCCACTGTATTTATTTGTTTGACACTTTCATAGAGCTGCTGCTTAGTCTTTAAGACCTTAGAACTATGACACCACAAACTTGATTAAACAAACTTTTGGAGGAGGCGGAAATATTGTAGCTTTTTCAAATATCTTTGGCAGTGGAAATAAAAGAAAAAAAACAGATCATGCTGAAAGAAAATTGCAAACATCAGTTGAAGGTACATCCAATTTTGGATGACAGAAAGAAGCACAGAGAGTTTTACCATCTCATATAAGAGCGGAACCTTTAGAACAAGTGCTTTTGCCCAGACATCTTTTTTTAGACGTTGATAACCTAATTTGAGTCAGTCAGAGAGATGTTCATATTTTTTGGAGATGTTGTATTTAGTTGTACTGTGAGGTCTATATTCAGTGTGACTCTGTTATACCAGCTGCTGATACACAAATACAACAACCTCATTGGCTGGTTGTTGCTATGCAAAAATCAAACCAAGGATGAGTATTTTTGCTGTCCAGGAAACACAGTTGATGTGCAAGATACTATCAGTTACACATGTGCTCCAATTCATTTGCCACTCTCAGAATGAATATCACTCAGTGTGTAAAGGCTTTTAGATGTGTGATTAGTCACAAACATCCTCAGGATGCATTAAAGGAAAGCAATCCTTCTGTTTTGTCCAGTGAGTGACACCAACTCCATGAGGCCTTCTGGACAGTCATATTTAAGGGCTGATCGACATAACCTAGATTTAAAGAGGACATTATATGAAAAAAAACTCATATTTACTTGAATTCCGGGTAGGATCCGGAACCACCACGGCCCTGAACTGGATAAGTGGTTACAGACAATGAATGAATATGTGCTTTAATGTGTGTATACACCTGTGAAACCAGACCAGCCACTCACTTGTTTGTCTGAGTCTCTTTTCACAGATGGACCAAGGTGGATGAAAAATGTAGGCCTCTCTCATTGAGTGGACAGTGGTTTGGCACAGTGTTTAAAACCTCCAGGAGCACTGCTGTGTCTGATCCACTTGTACCAGCGCAAAACACACTAACACACCACCACCACGTCACGGCTTTATTGCGCATTAGAAGCATAGATTATCAACAAATGACATTTTCTGGGCACACTCTGTCTGGCACCTGAACCCACAAGTCACTAAGCCAGCAGTTACTTACACTATTAGTGGAGGTAACAGAGAGATGTATTCGTATTTCTGAGGACAAGTCGCCTAAAAATAAACTCCAGGATGCTTGTGTAATGCAGACTTTTCATTTGTCTTGTGATTTACGCAACATATCCACAAAGCAATTTGGGGAAGACATGACACAAGGAGAATGCCTCAGAGCTGAACCAAATCTCATTTTGTCAATGAGCTAGAGGCATTCATGTTTTGCCGTGGCTCTTCAGCACGTCCAAATTGTATCTATTAGTGACTGCAGGAAAGCTGTCAGTGACTCTAGAAGCTTCCTTGAGATTGATCATAAAACACCATGCCTCATGAAAAGCAGCGTCTTTAACGTACTCCTACAGCTGACGGGAAGCTCGTCACGGCGGTGCGCTGGTGTTCACGATGCCACATCACTGTAGAACCTCACATTCAAAGGGAATGCGAAATGCAGTTAGAGCTTGCTGGATCTTTTCCAGACCTGGCTGACATTATATAATGCATCAAGCAATATTTTCCCTCCAATTACCAGGTTGTTCGTCTTCGATGTCACGAGTGCCCATAATTCACCTTTCGTTCGGCTTTGCTACGCCTCAGCTAGAAACATCACACACACTATCCTCTTTACATTCTTTTGAAACACCACTGGTAAAAATAAAATAAAATAAATAAAGTGTGTGGTGTGTTGGCGAAGGTTGCACAAAATTGAGAGAGTCGCACGGAACTGTATCAGCTTCCTGGCGCCAAGCCGAGCATGTGGGTGGATTAGCATCCTACCTGCTAGCTCGCTGGCTCGTTGGGTCGAGCTCCTGCTGAGGATCTGGGTCTATTCTCTGAACTGCGTGTTATGCTTTATTATAACCACTCTGCATCTCCTTCTGTGTACAGTGAAATGGGGAATTTAGTGTTTTTTATGGAAGTCCCAATGTAGTGATGATCCTAGTGACATGGTTCTTTGGCCAAACCAATGCAGTCTATCAAATCAACTGACAGCCAGAATCCTCTGTATAAAATGGCACATACAGATAGTTGGAGCAGGTTCTGGAATGAACAGGATTACTGTGGGGTAAAACAGATTCTGGGTCAAGCAGACTCTGGGTAATCCAGTCTCTGGAGTGAAGGAAAGTGAAGTTAAATAAACTCTGAGTTGAAGCAGACTCCTTATTATGCAGACTCTGGGCAGTGCATACTCAGGGTTATGCAGACTTTGAGCTATGCAGCCTCAGGGTAATCCATTATTTGGAGTGAAGCAAAGTGAGGTTAAAAAGACTCTGAGGCAGGGGTATTTACAGGCCACTTGTTGTACTGGGACACACACAAAATTTAGAGTGGCCCAGCTGTACAGCTCCACTTGCAAATCAGTCATAGGGGCAAAACAGTGCATCTAGTAAAAAAAAAAAGACCATTAAACACGGAATGAATTACTCTGCCGTGGATGAGAAATGATGATCAAATTAACACTAAAGAAAGTTATTAATTCCACTCGTTTTGTTTTTATGGACTTTACTGAACAAATAAAAACAGAAAGAGCACATTATAAATTGCCTCAGTTTTGCACCATTTGCCAAAACCGCATCCACATTTCCTCTGACATACACATGGGGTACACTGAAAATATGAGAGAGCTGTGTAATTAGCTGCCTTTCTGAAGTCTTTAATTTTATATGACATTGGCTAAAATTCAATCATCCTTCTTTAAAACGAACATGCTCGTGAGTAGTTATTTTGGGTGTTGTAACCTGCATCTACCATTACTTTGTGTGGGCAAGGGATGCCAGACTACTTTAGTGTTGTAATACATCGCTGTCACATTAAAAATCATTTTAACACAGCAGCTGTCCTTCACACTGTGTGGAAATGTCATGAGGAATGGACCAATAAAAATGCTTCAAAACTATTTGGAATACTATCTTTTCACATTCACTTCTATTGAAAGAAATATAAGAAGGCAGTGACAATATCTTTTGGTGGGTTTCATGGTTATGAGTGACTCTTAACAAATGTATATCTATATATCAGAGGCGATTGCTCTAAGACTGCAAGGGAAGCTCATCTTCCCCTAAAATGTAAAAAAAAATAAGTGACCAAATATATACTGTTGTGTGTACACGTGAATAAATATGCACTACAACGCGCTCAACTTTTGTTCTGAATCAGCTTCTTATCACTGGTAAAGACGCGGCTTTCCTCTCAATCATTCCCGCAGCTTCACAGTGCTTTAAACAGTGAGGACGCTGAGTGTCCACAGAGTTCAATAGCGAAGCAGCGAAGTGCAGTGAAACGAGGCGAGTCATTGGATAAATGCTGGGCTTTGTCCCACCCATCGGACGCTCAGCGTCTCTGGGGGTCTATGGGGCAGTGGGCTGGACTCGGCTGGCCCGGACACTCAGCTTCTGCATGATGATTGGATGATCTGTCTGAGGCTGAATCCCTTTTTGATTGACAGCGAAATGAGCGAATCAGCGATCCTTTGGTGTAAAGATCCGTGGGAGCACAGGCGGACACACTTCACATGGGCCAAGGCCGTTTAAGCAGCCTAGCTCTGCTGGCCATTGAGAGGACACTAGTCAAGTCCCTGGAAAAGACGCCTTGTTGGTACGACAGGGTCACAGACCATTTTCTTAAAAAGGAACGGAGGGTAGAATTTACGTATAAATAAACCGACACATTTTTTGATGTAGGCCGAAATTGAGCTTCCCCTCCTTGAAAGACCAGCATCCGCCACTGATATATATTGCTCTAAGTGAAAGACACTGGGGCATTATGGGGAATTTAGTGGCGGTAGTGAATTTTCGTGGGGTGTGAGTTTAAAACACTGGCAAATTAATATGGAATTCAGATGTTGTGAGGTGGTAATAGGTGTTCGTTATAGTGTATGCACAATGGTTTCTAACATGCCCCATCCAATCGGATTTTAGCACCGAAACTATCCGTTGTATAGTACAGATTTTAGACTGGTGTAGATTTGTTAAACAGAGGGTGAAGCAGATGAAGCTGAGGGTAGACATTTATTTTAAGCAGATTCTGTGTAACTCTACAGTGAGGCGAACTGAGGTTAAGTACACTCCCATGGGTTATCCACCACTGGGTGATACAAACCGTGGAGTGAAGCCGAGTGAAGTTCAGCTGCAGACTCTGGTCTTAAGAAGTCTTCCAGGATAGGCTGACACTGGCTCAGCCAAATTTGGTTCAGGACTCCTCCACACTTCCTGGCCTTCAGTCCTCAATCCCACACAGAGAGGGAGCAGGTCGCCTGTTGTTCGGTGCTGGAAAAGAGGATTGGTGGACTTAACTGGCTCGGAATAGCCTTGTGTTGATACATGAAAGGTAAGCAGGTACTTAGTCATGTTTCCCAGTGAAAAGAAATCAGGACGAAGGGGGTCGGGGGCGGGGAAGTATGTAAGTATATAAAGAGATTAATCTCCGCTCACATTCTCATCACTCGTCTTATTTAGAGCCCCACTGCAGAGCTATTTTGGGGGCTGCTGTAAGCTCATCGCTTATTGCAATCTGCTGATAGTTGCTTTTCAGTTACAAATGCCAAGCAGAGCCAGAGATGATGTCAAGTCAAATGTAAAATATCAGCGCAGCAATCATGACCATGTACTGGGGTTTATTTGAAATCTGCCTCTCTGCAGGGCACCGTGGGTGGGTCTATTAGAGAGATTCTGTTGCAAACAATCCTCATATTGCTGTGTTTATGAAACAACGCAAAACACAGCAGGTGTGGGAAAGGTTGGCAAAAACCCTAGAAAGGATGTGTTCACTCATTGAAGAATGAAGCCTTTAAGACAACGTGGGCGTTCCATTCCAGTCCTTCAGCTGAGTCTCCACTTAGTGAAATTAAAGAAGCTCATAATCAGACTCTGTTTCAGTTGGGAACTGGTTTGTACATCATTCACTCATTCACATGCTCAGTTGCTACTCGATTCACATGAATGCCCTCTCACTCACGTAGTCATTCACTCACCCATCTGCTTGCATGTTAATTTTGTTCACTCAGTCTTTCAATCAATCACATACCCTTAACTCATTTGCTCACATACTCACTCATTCATTCACACACAGATAGATTCACATATTCACTTAGTCCCTCAAACACACATACCTCCCTCATTCCATCACATGCTCACTCACTAATTCACACGCTTTTAAGGAAGGCTATTTCTCACAAACGTTTAGGGAGTACTCTATAAGAAGGCATTCACTCTCTCTCTCTAGCCCCCACACACATGCACATACTCCCTCACTGACCTTTAGGGATTGGTCCACATCCGAGTGATCTTGTGTTTAACATGCTGTTTCTTTTAAAAAGTCATTTTCTTAACATCTTTCACACTGCATAACGTTAAAAACCTTTCCTTCCGTCAGTTGTTCTTCATTTGCCTCTCAGTCAGAGCACTGTACAGTTCCCAGTTCTAGTGTACAGCTCATTTCTGTGTTTTCCCTGGGCTAACACACTCATCCTCGTTACATAAAGAACCTGATAATTACTTTATGAACTGAATCTGAATAGTTAGATTAGATACAACACAAAAAACATGCAGAGAGTGGGGGGGTGTAGAGGTGGCACATAACTGATCATTGCTTCTCGCACCTGGTTCTCGGTATTTGAATTTGAGGAGGTACAGGTGGATGGACAGCTCTTAGAAATAGTGAATTCGTGTAAAGGTCACGTGGGACGTAGCCACCGGTCGCCATGCTCAGTTCCAAGGGTGAGCAGGATGAGTATAAGCTAAGTACGTTTTAATGAAGCTCCCTCCTGTGTCTTTGGGAAGAGATGGACTGGTGTTCCAGATCCAGGACTGATCTTCCAACATCAGTACCTGATCTCACTATGCTGTAGTTTCTGCCATCAAATATTCCAGCATCTAGAGTAAAGCCTTCCCAAAGGAGTGAAGGCTACAACTGCAGCAAAATGAGACAAACTTCCTGTTAATATATTTCATATAAGTAGATATGCTGCTCTTCGCAACTGTCTAGATAATGTGCAAACAATGTAGTTCAAGCGAATAGCAAGGGGTTAAGATTCCTCGGAGCGGCAACGTAAAGGACCATGACCGGTTCTTCACAGTGTTTGCCCTTAAAGAATGAAGGAAAAGCTTGAGGTGGCATTAATTGCTTTCTCTGGGAGCCTGGTCATTGCATATCATTTACTTTTTTACTGCAGGAGTCTACACATTGTCTGGAGCTGTAGATTTTATAGATTGCAACAATGCTTTTATTTCTGGATATCCAGCTGGAGCATATCAGATCCTGCACCAACCCCGTACTGAAGTCAATGAAAAAATAGAGGTCCAATCCTGCTGGGGGTCACTGACCTTTCAAACGTCTAAGGTTTGAACACACTCCCCTTCTGCCAATTTGTTTTATCGATATCTGGCCACGGAATGATTATGTGCAAACCAAAGGGTTCAAGCAGAGCCACTGGCTGGAAATTGAAGGGAAAGGCTGTTTGTGTTCAGAGCTTAAGTTTGCTCTTTTACTAGGGAACTGTACCAGCATGCCCTGGAATCCCCTTACAGTTAAGATCAATACATTTCCCAGCTAAATTTAATGTGAACCGGCCAATGCTGTGAAGCTACCGAGTTAATCATGCAGTGGGTTCACTGTAGAAAGCCGAGAATTGGGAACTTTGAGGATGCAACACATCAAACATCCTCAGGGTACTGTCATATACACTCCGTAGGTCTCCATTCCTGATCTTTCTGCGTTAAAACTAATTAAACTCACAATGTAGTCAGTTCCTTTCCAAAAAAACAAGCTGTCTGTCTGCAGTTCTCTTTGTAAACTCTGGGTTGTGGTTTGAATATTCATCAAATGCAAGAATAAGCAATTGATTTAATGCAGGAAGACAGTACAAAGGTGAGAAGTGCATGAATTAAACCTATTGTAGTAAAAGCCCTGGGATAAGGGGGTTGTTTTCTAGCAACCATTACGAACTTGAAAACTAGGAAACAAAGGCTGTGCAAAGGTCAAGAGTGCATAGATTACGCCGAGCTCTTCTGGCTTTATAGCAACTACTGGAAACGGAGAGAAAACCAACTCAATCTGCTTCCTCAGCTGCAAAAATGTAGCGAATTAGCACTAGCCAACCTGTGTCCAGCTGTGTACACATACAACAGTTTGTATAATTTCCATAAAATGGCACTGCCAACCTTGCAAAATCAGTACCTGATGTAATTGACGTGGCTGAATGCACTCCCGTTCTCATAGCAATGTGTAATCTAACCCTAGCCTTAACCCTAATTCTCAGTTTAACCCCAAACCTAGCCCTAACCTGAACCCCAACCCTAAGCCTAACACTAACCTGAATCTTGGCCTTAATCCTAAACCATAGGGAGCCATGCAGCGTTGTTTAGTTACTTGTCACTCTTCCAGAAACTGTAACAAACTTGGAAAAAAAAATCATAAAAACAAGGCAGTGTGGGCATAAATTATCTGTACTGTACTTGAATTAATGCAGCTCGTCCAGTTTTTATCTACTGCTGTAAACTTGGAAAGAAAAGCAACTGAAAAATGCTCCCTCAATTAAAAATGTGCCGCTATTTCTAATTTAGCAAATTAGCCCTAGATTAATAGTGCAGACGAAGGGAACGGGTGTAAACAGCTCAGTGTCAACAGCTGCTTAACTTATTTCAAATTTTGTGGTGTTTTGTTCGTGCCAGTATAACTGAGAAGACTCAGCGGGGGAGGGTGAGTGATTGCCTATGGAGAACAGTTAATGTTGTTATTATTAGTCTCAACAAGTCTCAGCTGGCAGGAGCACAGTACAGACATCTGGATTGGCTACTGTTCCACCAAAGAAGAAGATGAAGAAGCAGGAGGAGGATGAGGAGGCTGTAGATTCTGCCGCCTCACTACGTCCTCGAGAATGTGTGATTTTTTTTCCCTGGAGGGAAATGACTGGCTTGTAGTCGAAACACGCTCCACTTTTGTAAATGGAGGCTGATTTCACGGCCACTTCTGCATGTCTCCAGGCAGCACAGTCACCTGGAAATAGAGGGGTTTCTATAAATGTAAAAGTGCAGTGAAGAGAGCACAGAGAAATGCTTCTGCGTGGAACCGAAGTGTGGAAAAAAAGAAAAAAAAAAAACAGGACCCAGAGGGTTTGCTATGTCCGGCGAAGCTCTGATGGAAGCTGGCCTACAATCTGAGCATCTTTGCTTCACCTTTGAACTCCCTCAAGCTGTTGCAGGATGACCAGATGTCCTGGATTTCGGCTGCGTGTTTTCAGCCAACTTTTACACTGCAATTCTTCATGTGGCCCAGTTTTTAGTACCAGCTTCTATTTTGCAGGAAAGGCTTCAGACAAAGGATTGGACCATGACTGTGAGGACTGAATGATGTTCAGCTGCAAACGTTAGTGAGGTCAGTTAGAATTATAATTCACATCACTTTATTGGCCACTGTGCTTGCACACAGAGGAATATGTTCTCAGCATTTAACCCAATCCGTGCAGTGAAACACACGTTTGGTGGGCAGCCCTAGCCACCACACCCAGGGAGCAGTTGGGATCCTTGATCAAGAGCATTGTAGTCATGACCTGCCGGCTCTGGGTTCCTCTGGTCCATATCCCATTAATGAGGGGCTTTTATACCCCTCTAGCCCCTGGTCTATGTGTCACTGCTCCAGAGCATTTCTTGAGATTATACAAAGAGTGTCCAGGTAAACACCAGTGTCAGCACTTTTTCCACCTCTCACTTTGTAAGACGTGGTAGTTTTGCTCCTAGGCTCATTCTACAGTTACAGAGTATAATTTACTTTTACAGCACTGTTCTGAAATCAAGAGGAATGGTAGAGGTGCATAGTGCAGTTTCTGCAGTGCTGAGCCTGGAGTAGCAATGGCAGAAACCGTATTTTCTCCCTATGACAGCTTACAATGCTTTTGAACTTGTAATTTGACCACTCTGTCCAAGTTTTCCCCATGCCTCCCACTGTTTTTCTGGATAAAGAACACTAACTGTTCAGATATCTAACAGTGAATATAGTGATAAAGAGCCTCATGAGTTTGTGTGTGAATACCACAGTGTCCCACACTGTGCTGATGGCAGGAAGACCAGGATGGTACCTGCTGCTTTCTCAAGCTGGGTTAGCTTGTAGCATCATGTATTTATTTTACATTTAGTGTCTCTATCCGGCAGCTGAGAAGACGCTCAAAGCCACGTTTATGGATTTAACATGAGAGCTCAACCCGGGAGCCCAGATAACTTCCTGTAGCAGGGAATTACGTTAGCCTAGCGTACTGCTCCGAGCTTACTGTTAATGCCAGAAAATCGGACCGCTCTTAGGAGTGACAGTGTCTTAAGACGAACAGAGTCTCTCTGTGTTCTCACTTCTTCCGAAGAAGGGATAGGGTGTGAAAACTAAAAACAGAAATCAGTGATTTAATAAATTCAGTTTATTTACAAACCTATGACTTGTGTGGTTTATATATAAATATGCACTAATTTGATACTGCAGTTTTGGACATAGATGTGTTTACTGCCACATTTCATCAGCTTTTCTTATCAATATTTTAGAATTGCACTGGGACTCAAGATGATTGATGCGGTTTTGAGCAGCCCGGATATTTCTAACATTTGTACAGTATGAATTCTGGTTATTTTACCATCACTAACACCCCGTTCACACTAGCAGGCAGCAAAATGACAAGCGTCCAATCATTTCCTAAGGAAGAACATGATTTGTAGCCGCGGTCTCAGCGGTAAGCAACGTGGCGACAGAGCGAGCAGTGACAAATCAAGTTGGGATTTGAGTTATGATGCGGTGAAGTGACATTCTAAATGATTGGCTGCAGGTAATTCTTTGAACCAATCGTAGACACAGGGTTCGAAGTTCGGCCAGCTTCTGCTCTCTGAACCGTCCACCCGCAAGAGTCAAACTTGGGGCGGCATAAGCGAGCTGCCTGCTAAAGTGAACACACGGTAAATGAGCTCCCATCCTCTGGTGGCACTGTTTTACTAAATCCACTCAAACTACTGAAGAAGGAATTACAGAAATAGTGCTGTAAACTCTTGTGAGAGAAAGTTCGACAGGAGACAACTTGGGGTTAGGGCTACATACAGGGATAAAGATAGGAAATTCAGGTGATATAGTTTATTTGAAATTGATTTAACCTTTACAGTTCTATGATGTGGTATATTTAATATTACAACGTATCTTGGCAAGGTCTCACCTAATTCCAGATGCTTCAGAATTATTATTGTAAGATACTTGATTTCCTGTGAAAGCGGAATTTTTCACATATTCCAGTCAAGACAAATCAATTCAGCTCATAAAAACAGGCTTTTTGTCACGGCTGCACAGGGAGGATGAGGAGACAGACGTAAACACAAGAAATTTTATTTAAACAAAGACAGAATCAAAATAAACACGGGTCATAAATACAGACGGAAATAAAGACAAAACTAACTAAACTGAGTTAAACAAGGACAGACAGGGAAGAGCCATGAACCGGGGTAGACACGTGTGAACAGAAAGACTGTGAAACATACATCTACGCACACAGTGACAGGGATAGGGACAAAGACAAGAACAGACACAGGTACAGGGACGAGGACAGAGACAGGAACCAGGACAGGGACGGACAGAGGAATCAAAATAACTGGAGGGTGCCCAGGACTGGCAAATATCTGTGGGGCTGTCAGAGAAGCCAGCCTGGGCACAGCTTTACGGATCGGACCCGAAGTCCTTGGGGCCGACCTACGGACACGAACTGAAGTGGCCGGGGCCACAGTCACGGGTGCAGAAGCGGATTTACTGTGTCTACAACACAGATTTATGTTTTTATTTATTATCCACAATCAGCAATGAATGTAAGCATGTCTTTTGAGTTCCTATATGGGCTGTTGATGATGGTAAAATAGTAAGAAACCTAAACATCTATGGCCTTCCCCTGAGCTGTCTTCTGGTGGGAAACATGATGTTCCAACAACACTAGGACCAATATTAGGCCACAAGATGCAGCATGAATGCACCATACTCAGGCCGCCTGAGTTTGTTTTTGAATTGAGTTTGTTGTTCTGTCTAAAAAAAAAAAAACCTGACTCAGCAGTCTGAGAAACACAGGAAAACTGGAAACACTTTTCTGTGGGGAACGTTCTGCGAGTCAGAGGCAGAGGCGTGAAAGAATGAGACGTCTTGGATCTGTCACCGGCCCAAGCTTGTGTTCCCCAGTGAGGAGAACACAATACAGCGCCTATAGGAGGAGAACACTAACAAAAGCAGTGTAGCATACGTGTTTTGCTCCTGACTCGGGCAGTGAATGTCTGGAGACTACAGAGGCACAATGCTTCTATGGATCACGCCTCAGGGCCAGAAGTCCTTGAGAGAGCCACGACTGCTCGCAGGTCGCAATAACCTTGCTTTCAGAGCATATACCCTGCGACAGTCTTATCTCATGAATTGAAATCTCTTCTCATTATGGGGTTGTGCATAAGAATGTTATCAGATATTAAACATACTTCTAGATCATGTGTCTTATTCCGCTGGCGTTTTTTATTTTTTATTTTACACGCATATTTAGGGCGGCACGGTGGCGCAGCAGGTAGGTGTCGCAGTCACACAGCTCCAGGCACCTGGAGATTGTGGGTTCGATTCCCGCTCCTGGTGACAGTCTGTGAGGAGTGTGGTGTGTTCTCTCTGTGTCTGCGTGGGTTTCCTCCGGGTGACAGTCTGTGAGGAGTGTGGTGTGTTCTCCCTGTGTCAGCGTAGGTTTCCTCCAGGTGACTGTCTGTGAGGAGTGTGTTCTCCCTGTGTCTGCGTGGGTTTCCTCCAGGTGACTGTCTGTGAGGAGTGTGGTGTGTTCTCACTGTGTCTGTGTGGGTTTCCTCCAGGTGACAGTCTGTGAGGAGTGTGGTGTGTTCTCTCTGTGTCTGCGTGGGCTTCCTCCGGGTGACAGTCTGTGAGGAGTGTGGTGTGTTCTCCCTGTGTCAGCGTAGGTTTCCTCCAGGTGACTGTCTGTGAGGAGTGTGTTCTCCCTGTGTCTGCGTGGGTTTCCTCCAGGTGACTGTCTGTGAGGAGTGTGGTGTGTTCTCACTGTGTCTGTGTGGGTTTCCTCCAGGTGACTGTCTGTGAGGAGTGTGTTCTTCCTGTGTCTGCGTGGGTTTCCTCCAGGTGACTGTCTGTGAGGAGTGTGTTCTTCCTGTGTCTGCGTGGGTTTCCTCCGGGTGACTGTCTGTGAGGAGTGTGGTGTGTTCTCCCTGTGTCTGCGTGGGTTTCCTCCGGGTGATTGTCTGTGAGGAGTGTGGTGTGTTCTCCGTGTCTGTGTGGGTTTCCTCCATGTGACTGTCTGAGAGGAGTGTGGTGTGTTCTCTCTGTGTCTGTGTGGGTTTCCTCCGGGTGACTGTCAGTGAGGAGTGTGGTGTGTTCTCCCTGTGTCTGCGTGGGTTTCCTCCGGGTGACTGTCTGTGAGGAGTGTGTTCTCCCTGTGTCTGCGTGGGTTTCCTCCGGGTGATTGTCTGTGAGGAGTGTGGTGTGTTCTCCCTGTGTCTGCGTGGGTTTCCTCCATGTGACTGTCTGAGAGGAGTGTGGTGTGTTCTCCCTGTGTCTGTGTGGGTTTCCTCCGGGTGCTCCGGTTTCCTCCCACAGTCCAAAAACACACATTGGTAAGTGGATTGGCGACTCAAAAGTGTCCGTAGGTGTGAGTGAATGTGTTTGTGTGTGTGTGAGTTAATGTGTGTGTGTCTGTGTTGCCGTGTGAAGGAGTGGCGCCCGCTCCATGGTGTATTCCCACCTTGTGATAACTGGATAAGGGTTACAGATAATGAATGAATGAATGAATTTACCAACACAACTGGACCATTCATTGTCCTGATGTTTCACACCAGCAGACAGATGCCCAGGCTGACTAGCACATCCTACCCACCCAGACTGAAACCAGTTGTGAAGTCAACTCTGGTCTCACCAGAGCCGTCACCAGTGACTGAACCAGAGAACTCCTGCTGATTGGGCCATTGCTTAGACCACTGCCTTTGGGTGTTTTACTGGATAAAATCAGCAGAAATATCTAGAGAAATGTAGAATAATCTTCTAATATTTTCCAGCCATCTCATAATGAGGAATATTAGAGATATTGATTAGATTTAAAATGATTTCACTTAGTAAGACATCAATATTGTTTCATCTCCCAGCTGCTCAGTAAAGCGCTTCACTGGTGCGGTTTTGACTGTTCGTGTGTGACAGTAGTTGGGGAAAAACATGTCTCTCACTTAAACACACAGTAGTCAGTTTGACTCAAAAAAAAATACCTAAACATACCTTCAGGAAAATGTGGTCTTCTCACCTATCTTCACGCCTGTTTGAGTTCACACCTGATAATCCACAGAAACTCCTCCTAGCGTAGTTACTACAGCTGTCCCTCCAAACCATGAGTCCTCAAACACTAAAAAATGATTTCCACATTTTAAAAATAATAATAATAAAAAAGATTTCCTGTGACTTTTTTAATTTGTCACTTCATTTGAAAGCTCCTGGTGCCCTTTGCACTATAATTAAGCTTCAAGAAGAATGGAGCAGAGAAACTACAAAATTATGATGATTATTATTATAAGTGGCACGGTGGTGCAGCAAATAGTGTTGCTGTCACACAGCTCCAGGGACCTGGAGGTTGTGGGTTTGATTCCCGCTCCGGGTGACTGTCTGTGAGGAGTGTGGTGTGTTCTCCCTGTGTCTGCGTGGGTTTCCTCCGGGTGACTGTCTGTGAGGAGTGTGGTGTGTTCTCCCTGTGTCTGCGTGGGTTTCCTCCGGGTGACTGTCTGTGAGGAGTGTGGTGTGTTTTCCCTGTGTCTGCGTGGGTTTCCTCCGGGTGACTGTCTGTGAGGAGTGTGGTGTGTTTTCCCTGTGTCTGCATGGGCTTCCTCCGGGTGACTGTCTGTGAGGAGTGTGGTGTGTTCTCCCTGTGTCTGCATGGGCTTCCTCCGGGTGCTCCAGTTTCCTCCCACAGTCCAAAAACACTTTGGTAGGTGGATTGGCGACTCAAAAAAAAGTGTCCGTAGGTGTGTGTGTGTTGCCCTGTGATGGACTGGCGCCCCCTCCAGGGTGTATTCCCGCCTTGCGCCCAATGATTCCAGGTAGGCTCTGGACCCACCCTGAACTGGATAAGGGTTACAGATAATGAATGAATGAATGAATTATTATTATTATTATTATTTAAAATGGTCTTCAATTAACATCCATTATAAGCTATGGTTGTGTTTTATCCTCCACTCTTCAGTTACCTTTCAAGAGACGTGAGTTTTGGAGGAAAAACGGTAAAAATATATTCAGCTCCACACAGAGGGAGTTTGGGGGAATTCTCCGTAGCTAAAGAGTTGTCTCTGTATTTCTGAATGAATACAAATATGTTTACAGCATTTTAAACCTAGTGAATGACAATGGAAATGCACCATTTGAAATGCAGCATTAAAGCCAACTATTGATTTCTAAACTCTTCGTGCAGTGCACAACCTTTGCGTAGTCAGTATGTTGCTCTGCATGCTTTATTTTCCCCCTTCCTGGTTCTTCAATGGCCAGGACTCCAAGAGGACCACTACTTGATCACTGAACAACAGGGTGACTTGGGCTAACTAGGGCAACAGAAGAACTACTGTCTGTGATTGGATAATTATAGTTAGTTGAATTGAAAATGGAAAAGGTAGTAATTTTAATGATATAGCGTACTGGTGTACAGTAACCTTTAAAGTCTACAGCAGTTTAGCCCCCACCCCTTCACAGTAAAGTGAAATGTTTCAATGCAGACTGTTTTCTAAGTGCAGCAATAAAAACAACCTGTTTTAGAGAGTTGGGAAAATATTTCTGAACGTTTTGTTTGGTTCATAAACCCAAGAAATTGTTGCCACTTGGTGGAAAGAGACAATACCAGAGAAATGTGGGATATGGGCACTTTGATGTCTAATGAAAAGAACAGCAGTAATAGAAATCTCTCATCTGTGTTTAAATACTGTGAAAATGCTACAACAATGAAGGAATAAACAGCAGCTAAATCCTGAAAAAGAAGATGCAAATATATATGAAATAATTACTCTGCCACTGACACTAAGTTCACGTAAATTCACTCCTGAAGCTAAAATTCCTCCACACAGGAAAAGCTATATATATATGTTTATACACAGCACACAACTCAGGCAGGAGTTTCCATCCTCATTACACAAATATAACCGCCTCCAGGATAAAAGAAATCTCATGTATTAAGAAAAAAATAGTCATCCTGCAATTACAACTCCAGTGTGAAAACAGTGGAGGACTCTTCACCGATAGTTTAATGCTTATAATTTGTAGTTAAATTATCGTCGCTACATGAGCTCCAGTCCACTGGGGGTGTACTTTCAATACAGACACACATGCTAACTCCGCTATGTCCCTGAAGAAGAACAACAGAAACAGCACTGTAATCTCTTGGTGATGTTGTTTCTAATATTTTGGGATATGATTAGATATAGAATTAGGTTTAGAGTTAGTGTTAGGTTTAGTGCCATAAATATTCACAAGTGCCAACTATATTTATTACAGATTTTATGAATCCTGGGTATTGTCTTTTTAGTATAAAAGATGCAAAACTCACCTTGAGACCAGACATTCTCATTCCCATTACTCCAGGAACATTGTTCCCCAGCCTAGTGCTGGGATGATTTATCCCCTTTAGTCCACACTAAGCATTGGGCATGGTGACCTTAGTTTCTTTAGCAGCTGCTCCAAAATGTCCCCTTTCATTTCGTGCTATACAGATTATCCACGCTGTGTATGCATTTGAAGACCTGTGTCAGCAATGAATGCGTGCGCCATAAAGTAGCGGAAATCACGAATCATGAATCATATTTAATAACTGACCATCATCGGTGCAGTGCGGTGAATGGGTAACAGGGGAGCTTCTTTTCACCGCTGACGGAAAATCTTATTCCGGTCATTTCTCCACAACTTTATCTTAGTTTAAAGGCCAGACTGGAAGATTACGGAATGTAATCCTTTGTTATGATTCAGCAGCCAATCGATAAAATTGCTGCAACTGTTCCATCAGAAAAGCTTGCTTATGAGTTTGTTCTAAATCACCCTGATTCTCCCAAACACATGGCTGCGCAGGCATGGCCTGGAATCACACAGACACATTTTGCAGGCTTAAAGTGCTGCAGACTATAGGGAAAAGACTTTGAACTGAAGAACCAGAGGGCCAACAACAGAACAGATTCCAGTGTTTTCCCTGCTCCGACACACCTGATTCAACTCCCCTGGGCCTTGATGAGCTGATGAGAGGAGCTGGGTTTCTTGGTGCCAGGCTGAATCCAAGGCTACTCAAGGCTCTGCAGTGGGAGTATAATAAGGTTTTTTTGTTGCATTTAACACTTTTCTATGTCTTTTGAGCACCGCAGCTTTCTGAGAAATCTGCATACGCAGTAATCAATAGCAATAATCATGCCTTCATTCGTTCATCTTCTGTAACCACTTCGTCTTAATCAGTGTCACAGCCCATTTTCCCTACTTCCAGAAAATACACATCAAAAATGGACCGTTTAAATGTGCTGCTGTGGAGAGATAATTTTATTCCCTTCACCTGTCATTGGTTTTAATCTTGTGGCTGATTCTATGTATTGTACTAGACCTATTTTTAGGGCAGCAGTGATATTCTCTGATACATCTGAATGCTTTTGCACTTCAGTGGAGTTGTGACATGACTGAACCCTGCACTGAGTGCTGACTGCAATTATTTCAAATGTGTTGCTTCAGTGGGATCACGTGAAATATCACACAATTTTCAGTGTACTCAAGTCATTGTGAATGTTACTGTAGACCAAGAGGCACAGGTCAAAAAGATGGAAATGGGCAAATTGCACAGAGAAGCAGTATGAAAATCTGTCCCTAGCCAAATGCATACAATGCTACACTATTGTAAAACAATTCACTGTGCATACATTGGACAAATTTTCGTTTATCAAACTACAAACAATGTACACTGTGTTCTTAAAGTCATGTTCTATCAGGACTTTAAGGCAAAGGAATTTGTATAAACATTAATTTCCAAACCTGATAAATCAGCTGTAACCCTTACCCTCTCAATCATTCCCACAGCTTCACAGTGCTTTAAACAGTGAGGATGCTGAGCGTCCACAGAGTTCAATAGCGAAGCAGCGAAGTGCAGCGAAACGAGATGTGTCAATGGATAAATGCCGGGCTTTGTCCCACCCATCGGACGCTCAGCGTCTCTGGGGGTCTATGGGGCAGTGGGCTGGCCTCGGCTGGCCCGGACGCTCAGCTTCTGCATGATGATTGGATGATCTGTCTGAGGCTGAATCCCTTTTTGATTGACAGCGAAATGAGCGAATCAGCGATCCTTTGGTGTAAAGATCCGTGGGAGCATTACATTTTCATTCTGTTTTGAGTTGAACCGGAGACTTTCTGAAACCTCTTAGCGGCATTTTCTTTGTTAAAAACGACTAGCGACAAATCGAGCTTCTATTTCTGGTGGGTTTTTTGTAGCTGCTTGTGTTTGGAGACTGACTTCTATCACTCTTTCTGACTTCTATCGCAGTTTCTGTCCAGCGGGTGCTGCTGAGCCCCTCCACCGTCACAAAGCACTCACAGGTGGACACACTTCACATGGGCCAAGGCCGTTTAAGCAGCCTAGCTCTGCTGGCCGTTGAGAGGACACTAGTCAAGTCCCTGGAAAAGACGCCTTGTTGGTACGACAGGGTCACAGATCATTTTCTTAAAATGGAACGGAGGGTAGAATTTACGTATAAATAAACCGAAATAAATAAGGCCGAAATTGAGCTTCCCCTCCTTGAAAGACCAGCATCCGCCACTGATATATATATTGCTGTCCAATTTAAAACTTGTATCTCTACTTTTTGTAGTCTTTTAGTAGTTTACTAAGTCATTTGAACTCAGTAGCGGTCCTTCACACTGTGTAAAGATTTCATGATGAACTGACTGAATGAAGTGCTATCAGTATTTGGTGTGGCACAATGGGAAACTCTGCTGCCTTCTACAAGAAAAGACTAGTGTTCATGGCTCAGCATAGCACACAGTACTAAACCAGGCAAAGGTCTTAACGCTTCACAGACACTTAACACAACACACTACTTAATGCAGCCATAATGAGCTCTGGATAAGAGTGTAGTGTGAATTCTGAAAACGTAAATGCATCTTAAAAATATACAATTTCAATAGAATAATGTATTTAGCCTTGAGCAGACCCAACTCAGTACTTCTTTTTCCCTAAGATTGCATGTGTGACCTTAAAAGTGTAGACTATATAACAGTAGGTTGATTATGATCCAAAGAAAGTGCATGTATAGAGTTATTTCATTAGTAAGTTCGCGACAATTCTGCACTTAAATATTCAATCTTTGAAAGATTGGAGAAAATCAAGGTCTTCTCTCCCATGATCTGAAAACATACACAGTGGCTCATATCCATCCTTTCACTGAGAGAAGAATGACCCAACACTGTGGGTATGAAAGCATGGTGCAGTCGAGAAGATGTCATTGGGGAAAAACTAAATAAACACAAAAGGAACTATATGGATCGAACGAAGGAACTGCTGGCGTTCTCAGAATGATGGAATGGTTGACCCCCCCATAGCCCAGACCTCACGTACAGAAAGCAGCAGATCCCTTTAATAAAGAAATCTCTCCATCAGAATGGAAGCTGTCATAAAGGCAAAGAGTGGTGACACTGAATACTGAAAAATATGATGTTTAACAACTGAGGCTAGTGTGTGACTGATTGTTAAGCACACATTTCCTACTTGTTTTCCTGATGCTAGAAAATGGATAAGCTGTCCTTGAACATTGTGCCTGGAACATTTCCGTTCAATATTATCTCCAAGAATTAGAACGTATTAATAATTAAATATATGAAGAAAGTGTATATATCTATGATGAGGAGTACACTACATGTTTGTAATATTTCGACATTATAATTGGTTATACTTCCAGGTTATTCCACAATCATTAAATGAACCCCAGTCCATTGGTGGCATTGCTTAACAAAATCCACACAAACTCTCTGTTATGAAGCATCAGGAAGAGCTAAAAGCACAGAGGTTTAAACTTTTCCTTAGGTGTAGACTTAGAGTTAGGCTTAGTGTTAAATTTAGGCTTAGCGATATGATTACGGCTAAACTTCAATCTAGGTAGCGCTCAGTAATTTACATATACTTCAGTGGGGTGGGGGAATCTGGTCCGGATGCCTCCTGGACGCCTTTCTGGTGAAGTGTTCAGGGCATGTCCAACGGGGAGGAGGCCCCGGGGCAGACCAAGGACATGCTGGAGAGACTACATGTCACGACTGGCCTGGGAATGCTTCGGTATACCCCCAGAGGAGCTGGAAGCAGTGGCTGGGGAGAGAGAGGTCTGGGTTTCTTTACTTGGACTGCTTCCCACGCGACCTGGACCTGGATAAGCGGTGGAAAATGGATGGATGGATGGATGGATGGATAGATGGATGGATGGATGTAAGAATCTGGGTATGAATTCACCTTGAGACTAAGAGAGATTTCTTATTTTTACCCCAACCCCTCATTTTGGAGTGGCGTCCTTTAGGGTGACCACGCATCCTCTTTTCCCCAGACAAGTCCTCTTTTTTGGGACCTAAAAAATGCATCCAGCTGGGATTTCCAAATCACCAAAAATGTTTGGGATTTTGTTGACTGCAGGGTTTTCCTTGTCCCAATTCTTGCCCTTAGCCCTAAATTCATCCTTGAAGTGTGCACTTTATTGACATTCGATGATGTTGTTGAAAGATGGGATGCAAGAGTTCAAGAGGTCAGGGGGCTGAAAACAGAACTGGGAGACAGTTCACCTCATGCGCCTTTATGTCTGTACATCACAATGGCTTAAACTTGTTTGCTTTTTTTAACTTACCTGGGATTACACTTTTTTTACAAGATGTAGTTGTGAAAATCTTTTCCTACAAAATGGGACAAACCTTCAAGAGGCCGATGCATCATAAGAACATAAATAAAGAGAAGAGCAGCACATTCCCAGGTGACTAGCAGTGCTCTGAAGGCAGCTCTGCCAGTCTGCAGTGATATCAGAGGATATTTATGGGTTCGTACTCCAGAAGTGTTCAACAATCTATAATATATTCCCACCAAAACCTTCTGAAGCTAAATCCAGCTTCTTACTTGAGAGCTTTAGTTAGAACCTTCTTCCTTAAATGTTGCAGTACCATCAGTCGCCAGAATATGCTTCATTGTTTAAGGTGGAGCTGGAAAAGAATTTACTGGCTAACTAACAAAAACATCAGTGTAGTACTACCGATGTTTTAAGTTAGGGTTCTTGAAACTCCATTAAACTACTCTGTGTTTGAAGTGTGCCCCTGAAAAATCTCAGTTTCAAGGGTTGTATCGCCCTAACACTTCACCCTACCTCTCTTTCTCAGGAAGAATTGAGACACTGCGCCCAGAGGCAAAACTGAGAGGTACATCTAAGTGGTAGGGGCAAGAGGTGAAATGGGATTCACCTTTAGTCTTGCACTAGAACTGAGTCTTGTACAGTTCTGTATATTTAACCAAGCACATTTCATGCTTCTGAAAACTTGTGAATAGACATTTCAAACTTTTGAATGGTAGCCTCTTGGCACCTGGGTCTGCTCAGTGAAGTATTGCAGACAGTAGACACTGCTGAATGTTGCTCAAGTCCCTTAGAAGCTTGTATGGCATTTTTAGGGGCAATGCTATCAGTAAGCTAACCCTGTTTGGAACATGGAAGGAGGCACTGCGTACCCAGACAAAACAAGTGAGCGTGCTTCCCTCCCTGAGGCGAAAAGATGAATAATTTACCCTCACACGTCTTCCCTTTGGTTTTATACCAGGTCTTTTTGTCTGTGAAGTTTGCTGGGCTAATGGTTATGGCCACTCTGCTCTCGGGGAAGGCTGGGAGATGGAATACATCGTGTTTAACAAGAGGTCAGCACCTCTGTGCTAATCCTCGGCTGGCCAAGGTGGAGCTGTTTTGGCCCAAGTACCCCCAGGCACGGTGTTGTTATTACTCAGACTTCAAACAGGAAGTAGTTTCGGGAATATCCTCGGGTCCCGTTCAGCGGTGGAGCTGTTTTAACGACAGGAAAAACACATCAGGCTGGCAGTGATGTTATAATATCTCCAAAGCACTTGAGCATGCAAGTTCACGAGCATCTGCAAGGACACAGACAGCTGTTGACGAAGCACTCTCTGCGGCTCTCTCACGGAGAACAGGACATTCCTAATGTGCCATTCATGTTCCAAGCCCTGGCACCATAATGTGAGCCATATATTAAAAGAGCAAAACAATAAGCCTCTCTCCAAGGGATACAGCAAGAAAGATGGCTAGAGCCTACAAAGAATTTCCCCACGGCTGAGTGCGTGAGCATAAATTATCCGAGCTCAACAAGCCTACCTACACAGCTGAATGTCCGCCACACTCTCGCGCCGTTGCCATGGGGACCACGCACCCACTGCCAAGTGAGTCCATCCACATACAAAGAGGGAGACAAGGAAGATATCTGTTAATCGTTTCTCAAATAAGTCAAAGAGAAAATGCTGGCTGTTTTAGGTGGATGAATTTAAAAAGGAGGATCTGGGAGTCTGGCAGACATTGTTCAACATATGCAAAAGTTTGGGACCAACTGAAAGCAGTTGATACATACTCTACAGTAACCTATTTTAAAAAGGATATATTCTCCCCCCGCTGGCGGCACCGTGGCACAGCAGGTAGTGTTGCTGTCACACAACTCTAGGGTCCTAGGGTTGTGGGTTCAAGCCTCGCTCCAGGTGACTGTTTGTGAGGAGTGTGGTGTGTTCTCCCTGTGTCTGCGTGGGTTTCCTCCGGGTGACTCTCTGTGAGGAGTGTGGTGTGTTCTCCCTGTGTCTGCGTGGGTTTCCTCCGGGTGACTGTCTGTGAGGAGTGTGGTGTGTTCTCTCTGTGTCTGCGTGGGTTTCCTCTGGGTTACTGTCTGTGAGGAGTGTGGTGTGTTCTCCCTGTGTCAGCGTGGGTTTCCTCCGGGTGACTGTCTGTGAGGATTGTGGTGTGTTCTCCCTGTGTCTGCGTGGGTTTCCTCCGGGTGAATGTCTGTGAGGAGTGTGGTGTGTTCTCCCTGTGTCAGCGTGGGTTTCCTCCGGGTGAATGTCTGTGAGGAGTGTGGTGTGTTCTCCCTGTGTCAGCGTGGGTTTCCTCCGGGTGACTGTTTGTGAGGAGTGTGGTGTGTTTTCCCTGTGTCTGCATGGGTTTCTCCAGGTGATCTGATTTCTTCCCATGGTCCAGAAACACGCAGAAATAGTAGGTGGTCCAGAAATGGTGGACTGTTTACTCAAAAATGTCCATAGGTTTGAATGTAATTCCGGCCTTGCGCCCAGCGATTCAGGGTAGGCTCCAGACCCATTGCCACCCTGAACTGGATAAGCGCTTACAGCCAATGAATGAATGAATATTCTCCCCATTTCTGCAAGTGATCACGAAACATCTGCGACCTTCTTTAGCCCTAATACCACTAACACCATAGAACTGATCAGAACAGCTGGTAATGAGGTGCTCGCTGTTCACCCCAACCCGAGTGCACAGCAGTGAGGAGCAGAAGCTTTTTTTTAGCCATTTTTCTGTTCTCTGTCTTGTTCATTTTAATTTTCTCCAAATTGTACTTATTTCTCTGAGCAATTTTTTTCTGTTTTTCTAAATCTAACCTCATGTTTGTGCTCTCAGTTGTGGGTCCAGTGCTGTGACTGGAGAGGCTCAGAAAAGTGGTGGGATGATTTTAAGGTCTCTGCACTGACGTAGAACAAAATCAGAACAACCCTGTTTATCCAAGGTTTTCTAGCTTTCAAACCACAAAAATAAATGGGAGGTCTTCTTTAACAGTTTGTGGGTTGGTGAGCTAGGGTTAGGGACATGAACACATATTTTTTAGTCCTCTTTTATATTTAATATTCTTAGGGACATATTCTGTTTATTAGTAACTAGGGCAAATTAAAATGTTCAGGACATTCTGTAGAAGACTTGTACATAGCTGTACAACATGTTGCAGACACCCTTTTGAATTTGTGAATTCAGCTATACACATCTATTAAAAAATACACATACTTCAGATAATCACCACACAGTAAAGGACAAAATCAATTTGGACATGCTGGAGCAGCTGTACATGAGCCATAGGTCACCGAATGTCAGTACCAATCATGGCATAGAGGCGTATGAGTTCTCCAAAGTACAGGAACTTAATTCCTAGAAGTTGTTAATGCATCAAACGGGAGCAAACAATCAACAACCTTCACTTCTGATGAATGAATGAGACAAGGATGTTAAACATATTGTGTATGTGATTAGCCCAGGGGTGTTGAAACCTATACACACAGTTGTCAGTAAGAACATTTATGCTGTATTCATCACAACAAGGACCTCAGTGCCTCTCAAACAAACAAAATCCAGAACAGCAACAGGGCATTAGCTCAGCACTCTGTTTTATTTTGGCATGCCGTGATGTCTTGATGAAGTGAGCCTCGCTCAGGGACAGTGCTCAGACTCCAGAAGCTCAGGTGTGAGCGCTGAGTGGGCAGTGAGAGGGTCAGATGTAGGTCAGCTCTGGCACTTTAGCAATTCTGTGAAATCCCAAGACATCTCCCCACCTCATGATGACCGTCACTGAGTGTGTTTACCAGTGATGGTGTGTTTTCTGAAGTGTTTGTTTGACTTTCAAGATAGTCGTGTTTGCTGACCAGAAATTATAAGCAGACTGCTTCCTCCAGGGTCAATCCCATGGATGGTTCAGTGGTCAGGAACAGCAGCAAATGGCTTGTCAGGTTGATTCCAGCTTGGCACCATGCTGTCACTGATGTAAGAGGTAAGCTTCCAAAAGGCAGGTAGTCCATAATGACTAAAAAAGGCTTCTCATATCTCAGCTTTCCAATTCTATAAGGGTTTGGAGAATGTCAGGTTCGTGTGGAGTGTTACTAGAGTATGCTATGGTTAGTACCTACCAAAAGTGGTCCATTGGAAGACAATCACTGAACTGGAAACAGGGTCACGGTGTCCAAGACTCATTGATTAGCAAGTAGAGCAAAGACCAGTCCATCTGGTCTCGTCTCACAAAAGATCTGTGCTGCAATGTGTGTTCTGACGCCTTTCAATTGGAGCCAGCATGGACCCTTTCAGCAGTTTGGACTGCAGTATGTCTACCGTGGGATTGGACCAGATGGGCTAATCTTCGCTGTACTTGCCCATCAGTGAACCTTCTGCACTCATGACCCTGTAGCTGGTTCACTGGTTGTCTTTCTTTGGACAGTTTTGGTAGATACCTCCCATGGCCTGCTAGGAACACTCCATAAGACTTGCAGCTCTGACCAAACCTCTTATGGTGCGTTTCCACTGCATGGACTCAACATGCTTTTTCACTGGTAACTGGTCCCTGGAACCAGGTACTTTTTCAATCCTGGCTCAGTTACGGTTCCAAACAAGTGGAGTAGGTACCTTGTTTTGACATGTAGAACCTACAGAGTGCTGACTGGCCAAAGAGACCTGTCAATCACCACGAAATGCAGAGCTCCAGCACAAACTCACCACTTGTAAAATCTCTTAAGTTACAGCAGCTTTCACATTTATTTTTATCCGACTCACAGCGGCAGCTTGTAACACTGCCTTGAGGTGTACTGAAGAGGTTTAAATGCTCCTTGAGCCGATGGCAGACAAAAATCTGAACAGACAACAAGTCCCAAAAAACAAAAACAACACATAAATACAAAAGTAAACAGCAACTAACTTTACTGTCGGTGTTGTTATGGATTTCAAAGCCTGTGGTTCGCGTTAGGGATGGGGTTTTGCGACATCACCAGCTCCATTTTGCAGGGGAGCTGTGGTAGTGGAAAAGTGTCAGGCTAACAGCTAGCCGAGCCGAGCCAAGTTTAGTCGAGTCGAGCTGATCCCACGCAGTGGAAAAGGACCATTAATTCACCCTGTAGCCTGTTCACCGGTTCTCCTTTCTCAGTTCTACCCACAGAGCCTTCAGCACCCATGAATATGTCCGTGGTATGCCAATTCCCCTTTTGGTTAGTTCTGACCACCGCACCTCACACACGCCCACTTCTCCTGCTTCCGACATCAACTTCAATAACCTGGCAGTGGTTTTATTCTTGTGGCTTGTCTTTTAAACCTTCAATTTCAGAATAACCAATGAAATTAAGAGAACTTATATATAGTTTTTGTTCGAATAAAGGATTTATTTAGGTTGTTTATGTATTTGAAGCATCCTGGCAGGTGTAAGGGCAGATCTTTTGTGCACCAGGGAGTTGACTCATTGTTCTAATGTGGTTCTTGTCAGTTCCAGTTCTGTGTGTACCATTTTCTCTGATGCTCTACTCTCCTGTAACTGCTACTCCAGCTCTCCACCCCTTTCCCAGCCAATATACAAGTCACAAATGTCATACCAATAGCAGTCCCCTTCATGTACAGTGGGCCATTTTCCAGGCAAGCCCCCAAGGGAGTGGGGCAATCACGCTGAGTGGAGGCAGCATGGGCCTTTAGAGTCTTCCTGAATACCAATCCAGAGTCCAGACATATGCAGAGGGCTTATTTATGTATTTATTTATTTATTTTTACTGTTCTTCTACCCCCATAACTTTGCTCTCCTCTTCCCGAAAAGATCTGAGGCGACTACTCTTTTTTTTCTCCTCGAAGTTAAACATGAAAAACAGATGCTGCTCACTTTGCCATACAATCCCCACAATTGTGGAAGGTGGCACTTGAAAAACAAAGCAGCCCCTCATACATCTCTCTCTTCTTGCTTTGATTAATTTATAACTCTCCCTGATGCAGAAGCTTGTTTAAGTAAGAGGTGTGCGGTGGTCTCAGAGCCCTGAGCCTGTGCGAAAGGTCCTTCTGATGACTTCGCAACACGCTAAAGCTATTCCACTCATGTCTGGGAACAACAACAAGTCACCCCCCAGAGGTGTGTGAGGGGGAGAAAACACTCAAGAAACACACACACATGCACAGACACTCACTCTGAGACTCTCTGAGCATCTGCAAAGATTTTACTCAGCTCCTGCTCTTGCTTTTCAAGGAGAGGTTTGAAGATTTCAGTGTGAAAACGTAGTGTTTACCGTTTGAATAGCACTCATTTTTACACTTTTACTCCCTCTTCTCAGATCTCACGGCAGGGTTCACTGTTTGGAGAATCAGGAATCAATTTAGCATCAGTTCAATATCGAATTATCAGTTTGCTTTTGGGAAAAAAAGATACTCACAAAGGACTATTGCTCACTTTCACTTTTGTGTGTTTCAGTAGAAGAACGCTTTGTGGTTCCCTGGAGAAACTTCTTTGAATGGTGCAAGCATGAAGAAACTTAAGAATGCTCAGAAAAACAACCCATAATATATATATACTTTGATTTCTATGTTCTTAAAACTGGAAAACAAAATGGAAACAGAACCAATAATGGTTTCTTTGGGGCCATGCGTATAGCAAAACATCTATGGATATTTTTTTCTTTGCTACAGTTATATATCCCCAAAGCTATGTCTCCTGAAACCTAAACATCTCTGGAAATTCCCACTCCTCACGATGATGGGATTGGTCCCTTTATGGGGGTTATGATCTCAGAAAACCTGGTTGTCTGAATCCACATGTCTGGAGTACCGCAGTTTCAAAGCAGAACTGTTCAGCCATGGGGACGCCATTTCAGTTCAGTTCTTTTTCATTTATTATTTTATTTATGGAGAACTGGTTTTGTCACAAAGCATCTTTACAGAATTCCAGGTCCTAGCCCCAAGTGAGCACAGCAGATGTGTCAGTAAAACTCCCTCAGAGCAAGAGGAAAAAACCACTGAAAGGAAACAATAAAGAAACGTATCCTCCTCTGCTCAACACTGGAGTAAAACAAACAAAAAGCAGCGCATGAAAAAGAGTAGTATATAAACAGAGAGCAAAGTGAATGGAGAATGTTGGAGCTACAGTAAGTTTACACTAGTCTAGAGAGCCATGATCTGAGTGTGTTGAGTTGTGTGAATAAAGCACAGTGCAATGCAGGTGAACAGTGATCCTGTTGTGATTTGTGCTCAGATCCTATTAGAACATAGTGTTTTAACATTTTTCTCTGGAATCAACCGTTTTTATTACTTGTGCAGTGCCACGAGAAGTTTCTTTGCCACTTTTAGATACTGTTTAAAAGTTGATGATTGTTCGTCTCCTACCTGGATGTTTGAGAGTTTGTGATTATTAGATTTAATAATAGACCACCTCCCACACCTCCCTCCACTGGAGCGCTCCGTAATGAAGACTTAAGCGAGCTCCTGCGCTTGAGAGCAGCTCTGTTTAATGGTCATGTCATTGTTCCGTTCCCCGAGGAGTGCTACAAAGGAGCTGTGGCGAAACATTAATTGCACATTGAAGGGCATTATTTGGAATTAGAGAGTGCCGCATCATTTCAAAAATGACAAGTGCCCCCGTCTGTAGTGTGGATTATCTGGAGGGAAAAACAGCTCAAAGATGAGGAGGCGGGCTTAATGCTGAAGAATGCGACTTGAGTTTGAAGGAGGTGTTGATGCAGAGAGAGAGAGAGAGAGAGAGAGAGAGAGAGAGAGAGAGAGAGAGAGAGAAAGAGAGAGAGAGAGAGAGAGAGAGAGAGAAAGAGAGAGAGAGAGAGAGAGTGAGAGAGAGAGAGAGAGAGAGAGAGAGAGTGAGAAAGAGAGAGAGGGATAGAAAGAGAGAGAGAGTGAGAGAGAGAGAGTGAGAGAGAGTGAGAGAGAGAGAGAGAGAGAGAGAGAAAGAGAGAGAGGGATAGAAAGAGAGAAAGAGTGAGAGAAAGAGAGTGAGAGAGAGAGTGAGAGAGAGAGAGAGAGAGAGAGAGAGAGAGAGAGAGAGACCAAATGAAAACATTCCACTTCTCTTCAGTTCTTTTAATTTCTTTTTGAAATGTCAATAATGGCAAAGGAACTGAGGAAGCTACAAGTGTATTATTAGCCATCAGACCACTCTGATGAGGACTAATTATATTTTCACACACACTTTATGTCCAAACATTTGTTAACACCCCTTTTAATTAGCGAACTCAGCTTCTTCAAGGTACCTTTTATACTACCGTGCGCACACACACTTGTATAATCCCCTTAGGAAAGAAAGAAACGAATGAGGATACTATGGTCACTAAGCCCAGTGTCTTATCCAAGCAATGCCCCCAGGACAGGGCTGTAGAGCAGTGGACCTGTGTTCTCTGGAGTGATGGTGCTCCGTCCAGTACCTCTGGGATGACATGATGTGGGGTTGGTGATCCAGAACTAATCATCCAACATCAGTATCTGACCTTACTCATGAATGCCTCATTCAACTGAAAGTCCTCACAGCGTCGTTATGTATCAGCATCTCAGTCTAAAGCCATCCCAGAAGAGCACTGTTACTGTTACTGCAGCAAACAGAGAACAAACTCCTGAATAAACGGCCTTCATTTTAGGAAAAGTTTTGGATGACATTGTCTGTTCACAAACATTTAGCCGTAACGCAGGAACACTCAGGCTGTACTCCACTGAACAGACACTCAGCCGAGGCATGAGAGCATATATTCATTAAGAGGAGTTTTGCTCAATGCTTTATAATACATTATTCAGCATCATAATTATTCATCAAATTTACATTACGCTCCAGAACATCGTTTTTAATGCCTGAAAAGCAGATGAAAAACAAGCGCTGTGCAAAACTGGCAGGGGTGGGTGGGGGTGGGGGGGCGGTGTATAATAGAGCGTAATTCTGCATACAAAATTAATTCGGAGTACAAAGCAAGACTAATTTTGAGATGCTCTGTGGAAGGTCCTGTTTGTCTTTAATTGTGAAAGGTTTTTATGTTTTATAATCCATGTGACATGCTTTAAAAGTTGGATATTGTTTGTGTGTGTGTGTGTGGGGGGGGGGGGGGTGTTCATAATGTTGTGCAATGATAAATAATATATATCATCAGGCCCACTTAACTTTTGGCATTCTCTAAAAAAGAGTTCACACAATAGTTCTGATAATTATTTCCTCCGGGTGACTGTCTGTGAGGAGTGTAGTGTGTTCTCTCTGTGTCTGCGTGGGTTTCCTTCGGGTGACTGTCTGTAAGGAGTGTGGTGTGTTCTCCCTGTGTCTGCGTGGGTTTCCTCCGGGTGACTGTCTGTGAGGAGTGTGGTGTGTTCTCTCTGTGTCTGTGTGGGTTTCCTCCGGGTGACTGTCTGTGAGGAGTGTGGTGTGTTCTCCCTGTGTCTGTGTGGGTTTCCTCCGGGTGACTGTCTGTGAGGAGTGTGGTGTGTTCTCTCTGTGTCTGCGTGGGTTTCCTTCGGGTGACTGTCTGTGAGGAGTGTGGTGTGTTCTCTCTGTGTCTGTGTGGGTTTCCTCCGGGTGACTGTCTGTGAGGAGTGTGGTGTGTTCTCTCTGTGTCTGCGTGGGTTTCCTTCGGGTGATTGTCTGTGAGGAGTGTGGTGTGTTCTCCCTGTGTCTGCGTGGGTTTCCTTCGGGTGACTGTCTGTGAGGAGTGTGGTGTGTTCTCCCTGTGTCTGCGTGGGTTTCCTCCGGGTGACTGTCTGTGAGGAGTGTGGTGTGTTCTCTCTGTGTCTGTGTGGGTTTCCTCCGGGTGACTGTCTGTGAGGAGTGTGGTGTGTTCTCCCTGTGTCTGTGTGGGTTTCCTCCGGGTGACTGTCTGTGAGGAGTGTGGTGTGTTCTCTCTGTGTCTGCGTGGGTTTCCTTCGGGTGACTGTCTGTGAGGAGTGTGGTGTGTTCTCTCTGTGTCTGTGTGGGTTTCCTCCGGGTGACTGTCTGTGAGGAGTGTGGTGTGTTCTCTCTGTGTCTGCGTGGGTTTCCTTCGGGTGATTGTCTGTGAGGAGTGTGGTGTGTTCTCCCTGTGTCTGCGTGGGTTTCCTTCGGGTGACTGTCTGTGAGGAGTGTGGTGTGTTCTCCCTGTGTCTGTGTGGGTTTCCTCCGGGTGACTGTCTGTGAGGAGTGTGGTGTGTTCTCTCTGTGTCTGCGTGGGTTTCCTTCGGGTGACTGTCTGTGAGGAGTGTGGTGTGTTCTCTCTGTGTCTGCGTGGGTTTCCTCCGGGTGAATGTCTGTGAGGAGTGTGGTGTGTTCTCCCTGTGTCTGCGTGGGTTTCCTCTTTGTAAAAACACTTTCTAAGAGCCAGAGTTTCATAGGTCACAAACCTAAAGAACCAGTCCCATCACCTTGGAGGGCAGGGCTTTTGAGATGCAGGCGAGCAATGGCAGGGTGCGTGGAGAAAGTGGCAGAATGCGTAGAAGGTGTAGAGTTAGATATAAGACAGTTTTTAAATAATTTCTACATTTAAGGATTTTGGGGGATTTTACAATGCATTATTTACAGTGTAATGTTTACAGTGACATATTTAGAGTGTGGTAAACAGTAGTAAGTCATCGATGGTGATAGGGGGATGGATAGCAAGCCCCTGAGGGTCTCTAGTTGTACACTAAATGTCCAAAAGCCTTTAGACACTCTTTATTCTTCAGTACTCAGCTATGTGAATGTCCCCTCATTGTGGAAACTGATGTACAGTTGGGCACAAACAGCTGTGACACTCTGGAGCAGCTGCACATGAGCTTAAGGTCCCCATGCTCAACGGCAAGCATCTGCATAATGGTTTTAACCCACCCACTTCCAGCTGTAGGACATGAATTGGATTCCATTCCATTGAGCTGAATAGAGCATTCTTCTGTTTCGCCCTCATTCACAGAGGTCATCTTCAGAGAGGAAGGCAAGGGAAGAGATGCAGGGAGTGTCACTGTCACACAGTTTCCAGGGTCCTGGGTTGACTTGTTTAAACACAGCCAAGGGTCACTGTCTGTGAATGTGAGTGTGGTGTGTGCTTCCTGTGTCTGTGTGGGCTTCCTCTGCACGCTCCGGTTTCCTCCCACAGCCTCAAACACACACATGTTGGTCGGCAGATTAGCTGTGTGAGTGTGTGAGAGTGATCGGGTGAGTGTCTGAAACTGTCCACAGGTGTGAGTGTGCGATGCACGGTGATGGACTGGTGCTCTAGTTGGTGTGGTACAGTGGTAACACCATTGGCTCCCATGTGAGAGACATGGGCAATCAGTCTGTGCTACTCCTTGGGCAAGACACCTAACACTGCAATGGCCTACTTGTAATAACAGTAACTCTGTAAGTTGCTCTGGATAAAAATGTCTGCCAAATGCCATACATGTAAATGTTCTGTCCAGAGTGTTTCCTGCCTTGCATCAAATGATTCCAGGTGGGGTCTGGACCCATTGTGACCCTGATCAGGATGGAGTGAACCAGTGGCGGATGCTGATCTTTCAAGGAGGGGAAGCTCAATTTCAGCCTACATCATAAAATGTGTCGGTTTATTTATACGTAAATTCTACCCTCCGTTCCTTTTTAAGAAAATGATCTGTGACCCTGTCGTACCAACAAGGCGTCTTTTCCAGGGACTTGACTAGTGTCCTCTCAATGGCCAGCAGAGCTAGGCTGCTTAAACGGCCTCGGCCCATGTGAAGTGTGTCCGCCTGTGCTCCCACGGAGCTTTACACCAAAGGATCGCTGATTCGCTCATTTCGCTGTCAATCAAAAAGGGATTCAGCCTCAGACAGATCATCCAATCATCATGCAGAAGCTGAGCGTCCGGGCCAGCCGAGGCCAGCCCACTGCCCCATAGACCCCCAGAGACGCTGAGCGTCCGATGGGCGGGACAAAGCCCAGCATTTATCCAATGACTCGTCTCGTTTCGCTGCACTTCGCTGCTTCGCTATTGAACTCTGTGGATGCTCAGCGTCCTCACTGTTTAAAGCACCGTGAAGCTGTGGGAATGATTGAGAGGAAAGCCGCGTCTTTACCAGTGATAAGAAGCTGATTCTGAACAAAAGTTGAGCGCGTTGTAGTGCATATTTATTCAGTGACACGTACACACAACAGTATATATTTGATCACTTATTTTTTTACATTTTAGGGGAAGCTGAGCTTCCCTTGCAGTCTTAGAGCAATCGCCTCTGGAGTGAACGAATGGATAAATAAATAATATGAAAATATACTATAACATCATTAGTGTCTTCACAGAAATAGAATCAAGTTGAGGTTGCGTTCTCACTGCTGTAATACAACTCAACATATGACCCATGTGTGCAACTGTAGTTATAAACAGCATCCAGCAGTGTTCAGTGTAGCAACAAAACCAGAGCAAAACAGGAGCGTAGATGCACTTTTCAAAGATAACAGAATGCAGAAGAAGCAGTTAAACCCTGAGAACAGTGGCCGTTTACTTTACAGTGCTAACAATCACTGTGTTGTAGTACAAACCCCGATGGGTGACAGTGATGAGTAACAGATGAGAGAAATTAAAGTGAAGATGTAAGTGGACTGTTCTGTGAACAGTGTAGATACAGATATTGAAGACAGTGTCCAGTGTAGCTTTAGAGCTTTTGTGACTGGCAGAGTGCAGCAGTGTGAGTGTGTGTGTGTGTGTGTAAGTCAATTTGGGGGCAGTCAGACTGTTTATGTGGGACCCTTGGTGGGTCAGCCTCCAAAGGGGTCTCAGTACTGCTGTGGAGTGTGTAAAAATGTGGCGTTTCATGTTTGCTAGATATTAGATTTACCTGACACAGATCCGTGGTGATCGGGGCCACCGCGGCCCCTGTCTGAAAGGTCACTTGTTGGGTTGCCTGGTGCATTAATCTGGCGCTCTGATATAGCCGGCGTGTGTATTTGTTCACATAGAACCCCCGTGCTCTTGGTCCAGCGGGACTGTGTGGAACTGGTTTAATGATGAAGTGTGTGTGTGTGTGTGTGTGAGTGAGTGAGTGAGCTGTGACTGAGCCTTCACTTTGGTCTCAGCTTTGATTTCCCTTTGCCCTATTCTCTCCTCCATCACTCGATTAGCATCAGAGTTATGGCATGGCGTGCTGTGAGGAAGGAGAGTGTTGTGTTTGGCTGATCAATACGTACAAGACAGCGACAGCGGAATGCAATTAACGTCTCCTCCGCTTTCTCGCCGAGCCAGAGTATGAGGCTGTAAATATAGTCCCTCTTCCTCTGCCAAGCTTTGTTACCCCCCTCGGCGCAGAGTAATTTGTGTGCGCGCGAGAGAACCTAGTCTTTCACAAACTGCTGAGCTCTCGCGTCTGGCCCCTGACGTTCTGACTGAACAGGCTTTTCTGCTCTCTGAAGGATAATTACAGGTGAGATCATTAGACATTATCTCCAGTCCTGCCCTGTAGAATTGGACGTGTTGTAACAGGGCGTTCAGTCTCTCTCCTGAAAAATAAAGGGGCACACTCGAACTGAATGTGTACATCATTTACATATTAACTAACTATCTCCCGGTCTCACAGCCGTGAACTGCAGCTTCAGACTGAGTACTGGCATCAAAGGAAAATGTAATGACCCCTTTAATGACTAGTGAACTCAACTATTTAAGGTGTCCAGTCATGCACACACAGTGTGTACCAACTCTTTAGAAAAGGTAGACATGAAATGAGACCCACACGTGTAAACACACACACACACACACACACACACACACACACACACGATCAACCCAACACTAAAATTGCCATGTCACTGTCAGTAACACAAATATTATTACGATAAATAGTGTATATATTTATTTATTTGTTTTAAATGTGGGCGGAGCAGCAGGTTGTGTCGCAGTCACACAGCTCCAGGGACCTGGAGGTTGTGGGTTCAATTCCCGCTCCGGGTGACTGTCTGTGAGGAGTGTGGTGTGTTCTCTCTGTGTCTGCGTGGGTTTCCTCCGGGTGACTGTCTGTGAGGAGTGTGGTGTGTTCTCTCTGTGTCTGCGTGGGTTTCCTCCGGGTGACTGTCTGTGAGGAGTGTGGTGTGTTCTCCCTGTGTCTGCGTGGGTTTCCTCCGGGTGACTGTCTGTGAGGAGTGTGGTGTGTTCTCTCTGTGTCTGCGTGGGTTTCCTCCGGGTGACTGTCTGTGAGGAGTGTGGTGTGTTCTCCCTGTGTCTGCGTGGGTTTCCTCCGGGTGACTGTCTGTGAGGAGTGTGGTGTGTTCTCCCTGTGTCTGCGTGGGTTTCCTCCAGGTGACTGTCTGTGAGGAGTGTGGTGTGTTGTCCCTGTGTCTGTGTGGGTTTCCTCCGGGTGACTGTCTGTGAGGAGTGTGGTGTGTTCTCTCTGTGTCTGTGTGGGTTTCCTCCGGGTACTCCAGTTTCCTCCCACAGTCCAAAAACACACGTTGGTAGGTGGATTGGCGACTCAAAAGTGTCCGTAGGTGTGAGTGTGTGAGTGAATGTGTGAGTGTCTGTGTTGCCCTGTGAAGGACTGGCGCCCCCTCCAGGGTGTATTCCTGCCTTGCACCTAATGATTCCAGATAGGCCTGGACCCACTGCGACCCTGAACTGGATAAGAGTTACAGATAATGAATGAATGAATGATTGAATGAATGAATGTTTTAAATGTAAAAAATTGCATATAAAATCTTTGCAGGTATTAGCTGGTCACAGGTGTATTATATTTAATTAAACAGTACCAACAAATATTCTAAGCAGAACATGGAATCTACTTTTCTCTTGGTCTCACTAAGAAGAGTCTTAACAATGAAACCTCTGGTTTATTATGTGACATTGAACTTCCTCTTCCTTTAGCCATGTGCAAATATGTCGTGATCACAGGGTTACAGCATGGACATTGTGGGACACTAGATCCAGAACTAATATCATCATCATCACCATCAGTATGTGACTTCATTAAAGCTGAGAAAAGGAAATAGACTCAAAAGAAGAATACCTACATTAGCGCCCTGAGAAGTGGACGTTAGCAAATGAGACTGTGAGAAGCAGAAAATGTAATCAGCTTCTAACCCTGCGTTCACACCGGCAGCGATGCGGAGCGTCAAAGCGGGCAGACATCGTTCATTCTCAGCATTTTCATTTTCAACTTTATGCAAATCAGGAGTGAAGCCATGTGGCAATTACCCCCGGGCGAGTCGAGTTGGGTGGTGCCTGCTATTTCTCAGCTACTCCACTATGACACTTTCATTCAAGTTACTGAATGAATTAAAAGCGACTATTCTTACTGTGGGCGGCATGGTGGCTCAGCAGGTAGGTGTCGCAGTCACACAACTCCAGGGACCTGGAAGTTGTGGGTTCAAGTCCCGCTCCGGGTGACTGTATGTGAGGAGTGTGGTGTGTTCTCCCTGAGTCTGCGTGGGTTTCCTCCGGGTGACTGTCTGTGAGGAGTGTGGTGTGTTCTCCCTGAGTCTGCGTGGGTTTCCTCCGGGTGACTGTCTGTGAGGAGTGTGGTGTGTTCTCCCTGAGTCTGCGTGGGTTTCCTCCGGGTGACTGTCTGTGAGGAGTGTGGTGTGTTCTCCCTGTGTCTGCGTGGGTTTCCTCCGGGTGACTGTCTGTGAGGAGTGTGGTGTGTTCTCCCTGTGCCTGCGTGGGTTTCCTCCAAGTGACTGTCTGTGAAGAGTGTGGTGTGTTCTCCCTGTGTCTGTGTGGGTTTCCTCCTGGTGACTGTGAGGAGTGTGGTGTGTTCTCCCTGTGTCTGCGTGGGTTTCCTCCGGGTGACTGTCTGTGAGGAGTGTGGTGTGTTCTCCCTGTGTCTGTGTGGGTTTCCTCCTGGTGACTGTGAGGAGTGTGGTGTGTTCTCCCTGTGTCTGTGTGGGTTTCCTCCGGGTGACTGTCTGTGAGGAGTGTGGTGTGTTCTCCCTGTGTCTGCGTGGGTTTCCTCCGGGTGACTGTCTGTGAGGAGTGTGGTGTGTTCTCCCTGTGCCTGCGTGGGTTTCCTCCGGGTGACTGTCTGTGAGGAGTGTGGTGTGTTCTCCCTGTGTCTGCGTGGGTTTCCTCCGGGTGACTGTCTGTGAGGAGTGTGGTGTGTTCTCCCTGTGTCTGTGTGGGTTTCCTCCGGGTGACTGTCTGTGAGGAGTGTGGTGTGTTCTCTCTGTGTCTGTGTGGGTTTCCTCCGGGTGACTGTCTGTGAGGAGTGTGGTGTGTTCTCCCTGTGTCTGTGTGGGTTTCCTCCGGGTGACTGTCTGTGAGGAGTGTGGTGTGTTCTCCCTGTGTCTGTGTGGGTTTCCTCCGGGTGACTGTCTGTGAGGAGTGTGGTGTGTTCTCCCTGTGTCTGTGTGGGTTTCCTTCAGGTGCTCCGGTTTCCTCGCACAGTCCAAAAACACACGTTGGTAGGTGGATTGGAGACTCAAATGTGTCCATAGGTGTGAGTGTGTGAGTGTGTGTGTGTTGCCCTGCGATGGACTGGTGCCCCCTCCAGGGTGTATTCCCACCCAATGATTCCAGGTAGGCTCTGGACCCTCCTTGACCCAGAACTGTATAAGGGTTTACATGTAAGAGCGAAAAGGTGGAACAACATCCAGTGTCACTCCAGGGGCCTAGGGTTGTGGGTTCTAACCCTGCCTCAGGTCATTGTGAGGCATATTGTCCCTGTGTCTGTGCAGGTTTCCTCCAGCTGTTCTGGTTTCCTCCTACAGTCCAAACATACATGTTGGTGGGTAGGGCCCATAGATGTGAATGTGTGACCGTGTGAAACCCTGTGATGTCCAGGGTGTGTTCCTGCTTCACGCCCAATGATTTCAGGTGGGCCGTGGACCCACTGTGGCCCTAAACATGATAAAGTAGTTGCAGAAGATGAATGAATGTTACTGCTGTTTGTAGATCCACATTTTTTCTCTGACAGTGACTGTAGGTAGTTTGACTGACCCCTGTTATCATCTCTAATGAACCAGTTGGCCAACCCTACTGAAAATCCCAGAACAAAAGCTTTTGTAAGCAGCAAATACCTGTGTATACATGAGTTTAATGACAAGAAGAATAACACACTCTCTCTCACTCACAGTATAAATATGATTAACCCCTTAGCTGGAAGTACACGCCACGATGAGCTGAAGCCGACCAAGTGACCGCAAAGCTGCTTTCGTCTTTCTTAATTACAGGTCCAAGGCTTCATAACGTGGGCCCCACTCTCATTACCAGCCACACACATTCATACACATAAAAATCAACATAATAACACATCTGATATGTGTGATCTGGCTATATTTCAGAGAGTTTTCTCAGCGGTGTGTGAGGTCACACACAGAATTTACGTCTGTCAGATCTCAGCTTCAAAACACTAGGTGTTTTTCCTTGAATTTATTTCTTGAATCTTGTCAGAACTGAGCCAAATTTGGAGCAATTTCAGACGAGATGGAAGTGAATGCTTTCACTATTTAACTGTTCTGCGGGACTTCATGATATGGGAAGAAAATGCCATGTTGTTGGAGATCTGATTGATTGGAGCTCCGGGTGACTGTCTGCGAGGAGTGTGGTGTGTTCTCCCTGTGTCTGTGTGGGTTTCCTCCTGGTGACTGTGAGGAGTGTGGTGTGTTCTCCCTGTGTCTGTGTGGGTTTCCTCCGGGTGACTGTCTGTGAGGAGTGTGGTGTGTTCTCCCTGTGTCTGCGTGGGTTTCCTCCGGGTGACTGTCTGTGAGGAGTGTGGTGTGTTCTCCCTGTGCCTGCGTGGGTTTCCTCCGGGTGACTGTCTGCGAGGAGTGTGGTGTGTTCTCCCTGTGTCTGTGTGGGTTTCCTCCGGGTGACTGTCTGTGAGGAGTGTGGTGTGTTCTCCCTGTGTCTGTGTGGGTTTCCTCCGGGTGACTGTCTGTGAGGAGTTGGTGTGTTCTCCCTGTGTCTGTGTGGGTTTTCTCCAGGTGACTGTCTGTGAGGAGCGTGGTGAGTTATCCCTGTGCCTGCGTGGGTTTCCTCCGGGTGACTGTCTGTGAGGAGTGTGGTGTGTTCTCCCTGTGTCTGCGTGGGTTTCCTCCGAGTGACTGTCTGTGAGGAGTGTGGTGTGTTCTCCCTGTGTCTGCGTGGGTTTCCTCCGAGTGACTGTCTGTGAGGAGTGTGGTGAGTTCTCCCTGTGCCTGCGTGGGTTTCCTCCGGGTGACTGTCTGGGAGGAGTGTGGTGTGTTCTCCCTGTGTCTGTGTGGGTTTCCTCCGGGTGACTGTCTGGGAGGAGTGTGGTGTGTTCTCCCTGTGTCTGCGTGGGTTTCCTCCGGGTGACTGTCTGGGAGGAGTGTGGTGTGTTCTCCCTGTGTCTGCGTGGGTTTCCTCCGGGTGACTGTCTGTGAGGAGTGTGGTGTGTTCTCCCTGTGTCTGCGTGGGTTTCCTCCGAGTGACTGTCTGTGAGGAGTGTGGTGAGTTCTCCCTGTGCCTGCGTGGGTTTCCTCCGGGTGACTGTCTGGGAGGAGTGTGGTGTGTTCTCCCTGTGTCTGTGTGGGTTTCCTCCGAGTGACTGTCTGTGAGGAGTGTGGTGTGTTCTCCCTGTGTCTGCGTGGGTTTCCTCCGAGTGACTGTCTGTGAGGAGTGTGGTGAGTTCTCCCTGTGCCTGCGTGGGTTTCCTCCGGGTGACTGACTGGGAGGAGTGTGGTGTGTTCTCCCTGTGTCTGTGTGGGTTTCCTCCGGGTGACTGTCTGGGAGGAGTGTGGTGTGTTCTCCCTGTGTCTGCGTGGGTTTCCTCCGGGTGACTGTCTGTGAGGAGTGTGGTGTGTTCTCCCTGTGTCTGCGTGGGTTTCCTCCGAGTGACTGTCTGTGAGGAGTGTGGTGAGTTCTCCCTGTGCCTGCGTGGGTTTCCTCCGGGTGACTGTCTGGGAGGAGTGTGGTGTGTTCTCCCTGTGTCTGTGTGGGTTTCCTCCGGGTGACTGTCTGGGAGGAGTGTGGTGTGTTCTCCCTGTGTCTGTGTGGGTTTCCTCCAGGTGACTGTCTGTGAGGAGTGTGGTGTGTTCTCCCTGTGTCTGCGTGGGTTTCCTCCGGGTGACTGTCTGTGAGGAGTGTGGTGTGTTCTCCCTGTGTCTGCGTGGGTTTCCTCTGGGTGCTCCGGTTTCCTCCCACAGTCCAAAAACACACGTTGGTAGGTTGATTGGTAACGTAGGTGTGAGTGTGTGAGTGAATGTGTGAGTGTGTGTTGCCCTGTGAAGGACTGGCGCCCCCTCCAGGGTGTATTCCCGGCTTGCGCCCAATGATTCCAGGTAGACTCTGGACCCACCGCGACCCTGATTTGGATAAGGGTTACAGATAATGGATGGAATATCAATTGGAAATTTCTTAAATTGTGATTAACATTTGAACATCAGCACATTACGTACCTGGAATGAACCAGAATATTTTTGTTGGGTAAACAGCAAAGGCTTTTAGTTGGAACTGGGCTTTTGGTTTTGAGCACTCACCGTTCATCTTGCACCATTTTTCCATATTAAACAAACAGGATCTCAAAAATGAATGCACATATGAAAGAGCAACACATATCTGTCATATGTTGATAATCCTTAGGATTCTTGGTAAATTTATGTTCACTGTGTGAAGCAATGGCAGTGTCGCGTTTATCAAAAAACATTATTTTCCCAGGTTCAGACAGCATTCAGAATCTATTCTGGTCATGATACGCCACATAATGGGCTCTGAAAAACAAGACTGGGAGTAGATTTCATTGACAAAACCATCAGAAAGTCCTCTAACCTTGGTCTTATTTAGTCTCTTCTACTCCAGTGCAGTTCAGTGCTCTCGTGTCTGAAAAAACCCTCGCCTCCTTCCCCGAGGAGATGACTGCAGCAGCTTGGCGGTCTTTGCTGGAATTGAAGGCTAATAATCAGCGCCGTAGCGGGAGGTGAACTCCGCGGGGTTAATTGTCGGTTGCTGATTCCCACCTGCGCATTGAAAGACACTGAGATGGAAGAGATTTTTGTGAGATTCCAGCCAGCCAGAAAGGGAGCTGTCAAAAAGCTCACCTGTAACACTGACTGCACCCGGCACAGGCCTGGAGACGCTTCAGCAGCATGAGGAGTAGAACCATAATGACCCATTCTCATAAAGAAATCTTACAATACAAGAACAGCAGCCGCACAATAAGGAGCTCAGATGTTCCACTGTGCTGCATACCACTTCGATAATGACGTGTGTCCTTTCATGTCGGCAGAATATACCCTCAGTACAGCCTCAGAGATGTCTACAATAACAGTCCCAACGAGAGGTAGTATGTATTTGACTACAAGGCCATTCCTACAATGAGTAGAAAATATAGTTTCAACATTTGTCCTTTACAATTACAGACTGCGGTCCACCTGTGGCTCTGCATACTTTGTTAGCCCCCTTTGACCCTGTTCATCAGCCTGTGGAGAAGGTGGTGTGTTAGTGTGTGTTGCATTGCTATGAGACTGAGGTTTTTAGAAACCCCTGCGTTCCCTGCTTTGTCTGTGGTTGGGTTCCAGACCTCTGACATTCACCAAATGGTGGTAACAAAGTATGCAGAGCAACCGATGGACTAGAGTCTGTCATTTTAGAACTAAAAAGTGCACCTCTGTGGTCAGTGGAGCTGATAAAATGGGGAGTGTATTCAGAAACAAGGAGGTCATTGTAATATTACAGCAGATCAGTGCTTTAACCCTTTAACTCTTAGCAGAAAGTCTTTTTACTTGTTGTGGTCAGGTCAAGGAAAAGAACGCTTGAGAAAGCTTTAGATCACCAGACTCAAGGCTGAGTGTCAGCTGGAGAGGTATAACGCATCCCCGCAATGGACTGTGGAGCAGTTGCATTCTCTGGAGTTACGAGAGGACTCTGGAATGGCGTCTATGGTCCAGAACTAATCCTGACCTCACTGCAGCTCTCATGGTTGAATGGCATCATTCTTTACAGCAATGTTCCAAGTTTAAGTCTAACGCCGTCCCAGGGGAGTCGAAGTCGGTGTTACTGCTGGTACGAAGAGTTTTACGTCTTTTGTGAAGTGTCAGGCCCACAGTGATGATAAGTAACTCGACCGCTGTAAAAAAGAAAATCAGCTGGAAACACCTGACCAAGGTGGGATTGTAGCTCCAGTGCAGCTTAGAAAGTATTGCTTCACTGACTGTTGCATCACACACCTAAACATGCATCTCCCAAAATAGTAACTTTACAGGAGCAAGACAAACCCTTCTAAAGTTTCAGTGGAAGTCAATGTAAAACTGATTTTATTTCAAGTAATTTTGGAGCATTCCTATTGGTCCATTCATAAAGAAACGTACACACGATGTGAAGAACAGCTGCTGTGTTCAAATGATGGCGTAAACTAGAAATGTACACAAACAGAGATACATGTTTTTTAATTGGATGCTAATGGTATATAAAATGTATATTTATTTTTGCATGTGTGTGTGTGTGTGTGAAGCCTTTAATCATCTGTGTTTTGAATACTCAGAGGAATGTTAAAGAGTTAGCTGTGTCTGATGAGGCTGCTTTATGAACCTGCTGTGTGTTTACTTTGCTGCTTTATGTGAAAGTATTATGTGTGCTGTAATTAAGTCGATTTAATGTTGCCTTGTAGCTTTCTTTTTATTTTTTTGGTGAAGTGTGAAGCAAGAAAAAAGAAATAGAAAAAAAGGAGCATGATTTTTCTGGATTCAAATGTGAACATCATTTTCTCATGAATATGATGTACACATTCCATTAAATTAATTAGCGCTGAAGTAAAAGTTGAAATATTCCACCACTTTTCCCACAGTGCAACACAGTTCTGGGTCTTAATGAAACGTCTGTGACTTGCTGGGAACAAACACCACAGCACTGTTTGCCCTCTGTCTAAACAGCCCTGTTCAGAGCGGCTGCTTTCAGCGCCTGGTCCTTTAAATGATAATGAGCCGCTCGCTGTTCACCCCGACCCCGAGCGCACAGCAGTGAGGAGCGAGGAGCAGAAGCTCTGGTTTTTAGCTGTTTTCGCTCGGTTTTTGTCTTCTCTGTTCTTGTTTAAGGGCGGCACGGTGGTGCAGCAGGTAGGTGTCGCAGTCACACAGCTCCAGGGACCTGGAGGTTTGTATGTTCATTTCCCGCTCCGGGTGACTGTCAGTGAGGAGTGTGGTGTGTTCTCCCTGTGTCTGCGTGGGTTTCCTCCGGGTGACTGTCTGTGAGGAGTATGGTGTGTTCTCCCCGTGTCTGCGTGGGTTTCCTCCGGGTGACTGTCTGTGAGGAGTGTGGTGTGTTCTCCCTGTGTCTGCGTGGGTTTCCTCCGGGTGACTGTCTGTGAGGAGTGTGGTGTGTTCTCCCTGTGTCTGCGTGGGTTTCCTCTGGGTGCTCCGGTTTCCTCCCACAGTCCAAAAAACACACGTTGGTAGGTGGATTGGCGACACGAAAGTGTCCGTAGGTGTGAGTGTGTGAGTGAATGTGTGAGTGTGTGTGTTGCCCTGTGAAGGACTAGCACCCCCTCCAGGGTGTGTTCCTGCCTTGCGCCCAATGATTCCAGGTAGGCTCTGGACCCACCGCGACCCTGAACTGGATAAAGGTTACAGATAATGAAAGAATGAATGAATGTTCTTGTTTAACCAGTTATATTTCATTCATCCTTGCCTCGCCTTTGTGCCGTCATGTAAACGTGTGTCCAGCGTTGTGATTGGAGAGACACAGACGAGGAGGCGGGGCATTTCTAAAACCTCTGCACTCGACTTGAGAGGGAGCACAAAATCAGAACAATTTGTTTTATCCCATGTTTGCAGACCACAAAAACTGACTGGGTTGTTTCACAGTGTGTTGGTTGATGGGCTCAAGATCCCCAAATGTGCACATGCACTGAACAAGTGATCTTTTTTATAATATGTGCCTTTAAACTCAAGGAAAAACAAGCCTGAGCTGACCTGCTGTACTCTGCAAAAATAAGAGATCACCTAATATTTATTTCAGTTCCACTCAAATCTGCGGTTGAGAACAAGCTGTTCTGTCTTCAGTGTCGGGAGGAAAGGCAGAAAGCATATTCAGCAGAGCATAGAAAACAAAGCCTGGAAGATAAACACAGCACAACTTCTGTCATTATCTTGAGTGCAATCTTCTCACCGTTCTTTAGGACCTTCCCTCATTTCTCCAGAAGACAGCAAAACATCTCCAAAGTTCAGTCTTGGCCTGGGTTCACACCAGCCTTCATATCATGAACAGTCGCTCATCGTGCATCACTTTCTGAACTAGTGCTGACATTTGCTTGCAAAGCATTCACTGATGCAGAATAGTGTGTGAGTGACAGGGTGAGCGTGTGACTTTGTCCATTGATTTGAGTGTGTGAGCGGCGAGGCGAGTGTGTGTAAAGCCCTGTGATGGACTAGTGCCCTGTCTCAGATAGTTTTGCACAGCATCTACTAACGTGTATTTGGATAGTGGGGGAAACCCAGAGGAAACCCACACAGACACCGTGAGAACACACTACACAGACAGCGACCTGCGCACTGATGGTTTAAATGGCCCTGATACATCAGCCCCCACCACATTTGTGTTTGTAAAGGGAAGAGATCTCAATAGAATAAAAGGTATTATTGTACACATGTGAATATAATTAAATATTAAATATGAATGGGCTGTTGTTATGGAGATCTGGGGAGCTGCAAGAGCTGGGACAAACTAATGTGTCTTGTACAAAGCATGAAAATGACCTTGTTCCTACACGCATTATCCATTATATAAGCTCCACTCACCACTAAGGCATCCTTTGTATTTCTACATCTGTAGATCTCCATCCACTCAGAGCAGGTGTGATGTGGTGGTAGATCAGTCTCAGCGCTGCAGTGACACTGACGTGGTGGTGGTGTGTTAGTGTGTGCTGTGCTGGTGTAGAGTGGATCAGACACAGCAGTGCTGCTGGAGTTTTCAACACTATGTCCTCGTTGGTCCACCTTGTAGATGTAAAGTCAGAGACAGTAGCTCATCTGTCGTTGCAGTTTAAGCATCCTCCAGTCCTTCATTAGTAGAAATGGGACGCTGCCCACAGGACACTGTTAGTTGTATATTTTTGGTCGGTGGACTATTCTCAGTCCAGCAGTGTCACAGAAGGAATTACACTTCCAGCAGCACTGCTGTGTCTGATCCACTCGTACCAGCACACCACCACCACCACGTCAGCACCGAGAATGTTCCTCTGCCCAGGGAATAACAAAGTATGCAGAGCCACAGATGGACTACAGTCTACTGCACCAGTACGGTCAGTGCAGCTGATAAAATGGAGACAGAGTGTGGACACAAGGAGGTGGCTTTAATGTTATGGCGGACGTGTGCTGAACCATTCTCACTGTGAATGATTAGACCTCTTAATAAAAATGAAATTTACTGTCAGCCTTTAGTCAAATCACATTTCATTATTGATTTCAAAATTATATTCTTTCCATGGAGTAGGGAGCGGCCTGGTCCACTTTAACCGGAAATAACGGCCCGGGGGCGTTGATACGACAGCTGCTGAGTGGACAGACTTTCTCCATAAGGACTTTGGCATAGAGTCCTCTGTAAGGGGAATAAAAACATACAAAAAAAAAAACCATCCCCACGGTTTGGGTCTTCACACTGAAATGCACTGTTCTTTAGACTTTTCACTGAGACCCTGTGTGTTAAGGGTGTAATTAAGAGCAGTAGATAATACCGTGATCCTCTTGAATAGCAGCTTTAACTGAATAATGTCTTACTGCAGAGTAATCAACCACTAAACAGTTAATCAATCCTTGGGAGGTTTTTTTTTTTTTACCTCCAAGAAGTTGATAAAGCCTCGGATAATATATTGCTATCATAAGAATCAGCAATTGAAGTTAAATGAATGTATAAAAATTAAATAAAAGTATTAAATTAAAACCTATGAAAGGCACAGTGAAGTGAGCGCATGGTAAAACAATTTAAAATGAACGTGAAGATGGAACAAAATGTAATTAAACGGGAAAAATATATATTTATATTATAGATAATAATAAAAAGACAAAAAAAGAAAAAGCATAAACTTAATACAGTGTTAAAATGACTATAATTACCTTAGAGAAAGGCAGATTTAAATAGAAATGCTTTAAGATTATTTTTATGAACAAAATTAACTATAAAACTAGATCAATTTAAAGTTAAGTTTACTGTCGTTACACAGTGGTACAATGTGAAATGTGAACTGGTAAACACACACACACACACACACACATCAACACAAACTAGTGATTAAGAGGAGTGTACACACACACACACACATGGGCAGCCATCTCAGCACCCATTAGAACTTGCGGATTAAGGGCACTTCAGCCGTGAATGTTCCGTAACCCTAACCCTGTTCTTTCACTTGCCCTGTGGTAATCTCTGCTGATTCTGAGTGTGTTTCTGAGGATACTCAGCTTCTGTTTGACTCTGAGGCCCTGTTCATGTGGATCCACTTATTTTTAAGAATGGAGATTTTCCTCTCTCCGTTTTTGAAGAAATCCCCATTCATTCATTAATTATCTGTAACCCTTATCCAGTTCAAGGTCGCGGTGGGTCCAGAGCCTACCTGGAGTCATTGGGCACAAGGCGGAAACACACCCTGGAGGGGGCACCAGTCTTTCACAGGGCAACACACACTCACACATTCACTCACACATTCACACCTACGGACACTTTTGAGTCGCCAATCCATCTACCAACGTGTGTTTTTGGACTGTGGGAGAAACTGTAGCACCCAGAGGAAACCAACGCAGACACAGGGAGAACACACCACACTCCTCACAGACAGTCACCTGGAGGAAACCCACACAGACACAGGGAGAACACACCACACTCCTCACAGACAGTCACCTGGAGGAAACCCACACAGACACAGGGAGAACACACCACACTCCTCACAGACAGTCACCCGGAGGAAACCCACGCAGACACAGAGAGAACACACCACACTCCTCACAGACAGTCACCCGGAGGAAACCCACGCAGACACAGGGAGAACACACCACACTCCTCACAGACAGTCACCTGGAGGAAACCCACGCAGACACAGAAAGAACACACCACACTCCTCACAGACAGTCACCTGGAGGAAACCCACACAGACACAGGGAGAACACACCACACTCCTCACAGACAGTCACCCGGAGGAAACCCACGCAGACACAGGGAGAACACACCACACTCCTCACAGACAGTCACCTGGAGGAAACCCACGCAGACACAGGGAGAACACACCACACTCCTCACAAACAGTCACCCGGAGGAAACCCACGCAGACACAGGGAGAACACACCACACTCCTCACAGACAGTCACCTGGAGGAAACCCACACAGACACAGGGAGAACACACCACACTCCTCACAGACAGTCACCTGGAGGAAACCCACACAGACACAGGGAGAACACACCACACTCCTCACAGACAGTCACCCGGAGGAAACCCACGCAGACACAGAGAGAACACACCACACTCCTCACAGACAGTCACCCGGAGGAAACCCACGCAGACACAGGGAGAACACACCACACTCCTCACAGACAGTCACCTGGAGGAAACCCACGCAGACACAGAGAGAACACACCACACTCCTCACAGACAGTCACCTGGAGGAAACCCACACAGACACAGGGAGAACACACCACACTCCTCACAGACAGTCACCCGGAGGAAACCCACGCAGACACAGGGAGAACACACCACACTCCTCACAGACAGTCACCTGGAGGAAACCCACGCAGACACAGGGAGAACACACCACACTCCTCACAAACAGTCACCCGGAGGAAACCCACGCAGACACAGGGAGAACACACCACACTCCTCACAGACAGTCACCTGGAGGAAACCCACGCAGACACAGAGAGAACACACCACACTCCTCACAGACAGTCACCTGGAGGAAACCCACACAGACACAGGGAGAACACACCACACTCCTCACAGACAGTCACCCGGAGGAAACCCACGCAGACACAGGGAGAACACACCACACTCCTCACAGACAGTCACCCGGAGGAAACCCACGCAGACACAGGGAGAACACACCACACTCCTCACAGACAGTCACCCGGAGGAAACCCACGCAGACACAGGGAGAACACACCACACTCCTCACAGACAGTCACCTGGAGGAAACCCACGCAGACACAGAGAGAACACACCACACTCCTCACAGACAGTCACCAGGAGGAAACCCACACAGACACAGGGAGAACACACCACACTCCTCACAGACAGTCACCCGGAGGAAACCCACGCAGACACAGGGAGAACACACCACACTCCTCACAGACAGTCACCCGGAGGAAACCCACGCAGACACAGGGAGAACACACCACACTCCTCACATACAGTCACCCGGAGCGGGAATCGAACCCACAACCTCCAGGCCACTGGAGCTGTGTAGAAATCCCCATCCACATCCATAATTATTACAATAATTGTTACAAACTTCAAACCAGTAAGTTGAGAAACAATGGAATAATGGAATAATTGGCTGCCCAGTGTTGTCCAATCATTGTGGCCAATGTATAACTTTAAAATCTAAGCTTGTTAAATGGAGTCCACGTTCCCTGTGGTGTGTGAAGATGCCCAGCTTCTGCTGTACCCTGTACCTTCCAGCAGCAAGTGAAGAATCACCTTCAGAAAATTCCTGAAGGCAGCACGAATATCCGACATGTGCAAATCAGAAAGCTTCATCAGTCACATGTGAAACCAACCTTCAAACCACGCTCCCCCCACACCCCAAACCCCACCCCCCACAGCCGGGAGATGAAATGGAATAATTGGCTGTTGACTCTCGTTAGATCATTCCTCGTGGGCATCTTTCCTTATGTTTATGTGAGATTTTCTGTACCATGTGCTTTAACATCCCCCTGTGATGCAGATATTCTGTTCTTATTCTGTCCACTTTGCTCACGCTGTATATGGCTAATGACCCATCAATCATTACAAAGTCAAAGCTGGTCGGATTCGGCTGGGAGTTGTTCCCGGAATACAGAGTAAAATGAAACAAAAATAAATAAATAAATAAATGAGCTAATGACTCTAGGGCTGTCTGCTTTAGAAAGATCAGGAAACATATCCATTATGTACCACATTTTATATGTTACTTGGATGTTGCCCCACCCAAATCCACCCTGTGTAGTTTATAATAAAGAAATCAGCTGCAATACTGCATCTTAGTTTAGTCACGTACTTCAGTAACTTCACAGCTTGTGTAAACTAGGCTTCCAGTTTGAAGAATACAAATACTACATCTTTAAAAACAGCCCATATTTACATCACCATTCCCCCTCATACCAAAGGCACTCAATCAGTCAAGGCTTGTCTGGGGCTTTTTTAGTCTTACACAGGCACTAATAAAACAGAGAATAATAAAACACACCTAAATATTTGTATACACCCCTTATAACATCAGCATACATAATTCAGTTCTTTTTACAGACATCCATCAACTCCACACACACTTTGTACCATCCTCAGAGAGAAGCTTTAGCCAACAGAATGAAAAGCACCCAGCAGTGAGAGCAGTCCCACGCAAGCTTAAGATCACCATCCCTATTGCCAAGTGTAGGCTGGAGGGGTATATAAAGCCCCCCGAAATTTGGCTGTGAAGCACTGGAACTGTTCACCAAAACGCTGGAGCTTCATCTAACACCGTTCAGCTGAATTGGGATGGTGTTTGTAATCCAGAACTAATCATGCAACATCAGTACCCAAGCTCAGTAAGTGTTCATGCAGTTGAATGCCATCAAATCCTCACCAAAATGTTCCAACATCTAGTCCCAAGCAGTCCATTAAGAGCAGAAGCTGCTACTGCAAGAGAGGGAATTGGTTCCTTACTAATTCCCTTAACTGCAGGAGAAATAATGAATGAGCAGCTGTCCACAAACTTACATATAGCGGTGTATAGTGGCTTTTTCTGACAGTGGATCAGAACAGGTATGAAGCAACACCTTTCTTTTAAAAGTGGGCATACACCAAAAGAAATACGTGTAAATGTGTTTTTTACTGGGAAAAACAAGTCTAAAATAATAACAGTAGAGTTACTGTTAAATAAAGCTTTATTTTAAACACAAATAAGCAGTCATCAGAGTAGATTATGAAAAACATCGGAAAACAACCTGGTCTCAGTGGAAATCTGGTACATATTTGGATTGATAAAGTGTATATGAAATGTAGTTTTCCCTAGAGACTCTTATCCAGCATGATTATTCATCCTTAAGCCTCACTCCACCCTAAGCCTAACCCTAACCCCAAGCCCATTCCTATTCCTAAGACTAATTCTAACCAGGGGAGCCGCAAGGGGGTCAAAAGATAGGACGATTCTAAGTTTGGCCTGGCACTGACAGGGGGCCCTTTGAGGGCTATTAATATTATTTTAATTGCATCACCTTGTCTACTGTGAGCGCTATCACTACACAGCTGCACACTTAAGCTGTCGCTAAGCTTGACTACCAAAAAGCAGACTTAATTTATTTATAAATTGTACACACTTGTTACTTCAGTCCTGGAGGGGGGCCAATCATGTGGCCCAAGATTTCTAGCGGCGTCTCTGATTCGAACACCAACCCTAAGCCTACCCATAATTCTAACCCTAGCCCTACCTGCAACCTGAAATATAACCATAAACTAAACCTGAGCCTAACCTTAAGCCAATGTGGAAGCGCCAAATAAGTCAGAAACTGCAGGATCGCCTTCTCGCGACGAATGGTTTCCCACAACAGTTTACAGCAGTTTAGCGTTCAGTAAGTAAGTAATGAGCAATCATAATGTAGAATTGTTCAAGAAAATATCTCGCCCACTTCTTTTTGTTATAAAGTCCCCTTGGAATTATGTGTCTTTATCTGTGTTCTGAGCAATTTAGAGACACTGAGCATCAAAGAAATAAGTTAGAATTTGAAGACTTTGTTTTTATAGATTAAGCCTCCAAATATGCACTACACCTCAAAAAAACAGCACAAAAAACGTTAATAACATTCCACATAATAGGAATCCATGAATAACTCCATTGTGGAAAAAAGGAATATGAGCTAGAACCATATAATTTCAAAGGGACAATATATGTGCTCATTTCTGCAGATATTGTCTGAAAGACAAATTTAACTGCAGTTCAAAACAAATGAGTCCCACCTCAACCCCCACTCAACCCCTGAGTATTTTCTCCAACACTCCGCAGTGGGTAATTTCAACCCTGCATCTCCCTCAAAAAGTATTTCCATTTCGACCACTGAACTCATGCTGTAATCTGGCTCTTCAGGGTGGATGGAGCAGCACGTACCACGGTTTAATCCCAAATCAGCTCACACTGCTGCTCACTCCACACAAAGGGAACTAGTGAGCTTCCTCAGCACAAACCTTAACAGGGAGATTTTATGAAGACAATCACTTGTTCAGGGCATGTGCACATTAATTAAAGAATCCGGAGCCCACCAACACACACACTGTGAAACAAGATCATACAGCCTGTTTTTGTGAGTTAGCTAGGCTAGAAACCATGGTATAAAATGCCTCACCCCCTCATCCTCATCTCTCCAATCACAGAGAGCACAAAGACGAGGTTAAAGCACTGAATAAAAACAGAAAAGTAAGAGAACTGAGCGAAAACGTATAAAAAATAGAAGTTCTGCTCCTCGCTCCTCACTGCTGTGCACTCAGGGTCGGGGTGAACAGCGAGCGGCTCATTATCATTTAAAGGAACAGCCGTTAAAAGCCGTTCTAAACAGGGCTGCTTATACAAGGGAAGAACGCTGCTCAGAGGTTCCTTGTGGTGTTTTGTCCAAAGCAGCTCACAGTTCATTTGTGGAAATTTGGAGAATGAATCTCTTTTAACAAAACTTCCACTTAATACGCTCAGAAAGACATCAACAGACTTTCTCACAGATGCTCGCCAAAACCATTCTTTCAGTTCACCCTCGAGTCCACATCCGCCGCAGTAGCTGTGAAAAAGGAGACCCCAGCTTGGGACCAGGGGCCTGTTGTTTTAAATCCAGTAAGTTAAGGCCATGTGTTGCTATGGTGCTTGCATTTCAAGTGGATTCAATGCATAAGACTTACATAGAACTCTATGAAAATTGCATATATTTACATTGTTTTCCATGTGATTACTGAGGTGTTGGCCATTTAGTGCTTACAACAAAGACGAAAATTTTACTCCTTTAAATAATAACAATGCTGAGCTACACTGAGTGCAGTGGAAGTGGGGCACTGCTGAGTGTCCACTGTACGACTGGACCGTTAAGATTATTGCGTGTAAACACAAGGGGCTTGTATATCTACACATGTAATTACAAGCAACAAGAGCTTAGAATTATACAGGGATTATATAGCAGCTTTTTTTCACTGTAGGTGTCCACTTGTGAGTTGATGGTCCCCAGATACAAACATTCAAGTTGTTTACTGTGATTTTCGAATGTGTTTTCTTTTTCATAACATGTCGCCTTTAGAGCTTTTATTTCTGCAGCTTTTCTATGAAATAACGCAGAAAATGAAAATGAAACTGCGTTGGTTTAATTGGTTTGAAGACGCGGTGTGGTTTAGTGCCGTGTTTGAAAGCCAGAGTTATTTTCATCATATCCTTGGAGCATGTATATGTTCTTACTGAAGGTCCACTCGGTCATGTGCGTGAGGTTTTATTGCTCTGTTAATATCCCATCCGTATGTGCTTTGTTTTGTGTGATTAAGACCACAATGGAAGTGAGATTTGGAGCCTTATTATGTGTTAATCCTGGGTGATTGTGTGTGTGCTGGCTTCTCGGCAGTGTTCGGTGTGTTTTAATCAAATGAAAGCAGTCAATCAATCAGTCCATCAATCAGTCAATCAACCATCAGCTTTAGTGCTACAGTGTAAACAAAAGCACTTTGTGAGCAGATGAGGTTTGTGCAGGTTCCCGATTGTTGCCCAAGACTAAGAAAAGGGACGACTGCAACAGGATCTTCAAATATTCATTCATTCATTCATTATCTGTAACACTTATCCAGTTCAGGGTTGCGGTGGTTCCAGAGCCACCCGGAGGAAACCCACACAGACACAGGGAGAACACACCACACTCCTCACAGAGAGTCACCCGGAGGAAACCCACGCAGACACAGAGAGAACTCACCACACTCCTCACAGACAGTCACCCGGAGGAAACCCACGCAGACACAGGGAGAACACACCACACTCCTCACAGAGAGTCACCCGGAGGAAACCCACGCAGACACAGGGAGAACACACCACACTCCTCACAGACAGTCACCCGGAGGAAACCCACGCAGGACACAGGGAGAACACACCACACTCCTCACAGACAGTCACCCGGAGGAAACCCACACAGACACGGGGAGAACACACCACACTCCTCACAGACAGTCACCCGGAGGAAACCCACGCAGACACAGGGAGAACACACCACACTCCTCACAGAGAGTCACCCGGAGGAAACCCACACAGACAAAGGGAGAACACACCACACTCCTCACAGACAGTCACCCGGAGGAAACCCATGCAGACACAGGGAGAACACACCACACTCCTCACAGACAGTCACCCGGAGCTGGAATCGAACCCACAACGAGCACGGATATTACTGAAAAGAGCTCCCCAGATATTTCTAACATTTCTACACTTTGCTTTGTTATAATGTGTAGTCTTTACACTTTAATACTGCTCCTAACTAGTGTTTGAGTTTTAAAGCTGAGAATACTAAACAATCCACAGTTCACACTTAGAACAAGTCGGTTTGAGTACGGTAACGATGGATACTATTGTCCCACAGTCCAACAGGAATCATAAAGGGAGGAGCTTCACATATCTGAAAACTTTTGGGCTCTGACCCTTTACAGATTATGAATCTAACCACAGCACACACAGAAAGTGCACTAAATGTTAGACAGAGGGACATGAAGCTTACATATAATATAAAGGCTTATATGTGACTATAATGCACTATTATGGAGCAGACACCATTATTTATGACATACACTGTGCACTACGCAGTGTGGAGGCAGATCTATGTTAATATTTTGTCTATTAGCTTCACACTTTTTAGGTTAATACACAGTATATACTCAATGGAATCATTGTGTAGTACACAAACAAAGAAGAGCTACAGAAACAGTGCTGTTATCCGCTAGGGATAACGTTACACAAACCCAACACACTGCTGTTTTCATGCTTGTTATTTCACCAGAAATTCACATGGACATCCAATAATATTCTGTACACACTGTTAAAACTGCCAGTTATAATTTGGACACACTGTACGAACCCTGGGAAAGGTCTTTTAGTCAGATTTGTACAAAATGACCTTGAGACCAGCTGACCACTGAGTGTCCACGCGAGTAAGTAACAAGTGCTTGTCACTGTCCACTACAGCTCAAGATTAACATTGTAAGTACTTGGTATTCATGTGGTCACTGCTGAACTCAAAGGCGTGTCCACACTGAGTCTCGGAAAGGAAGGAATATAGTTTATTTTTGTTGTTGTTGTTGTTGTTGGTCAGATTGTCACCATTTACATATAACTGGAAAAAAGGCACCTACTGGTCCACTGTAAACAGCTGGACTCATGCTGGGTCACTTAGGTCTCCTATCTGTGTCCAGTTTCGTGCAGCTCTATGCAAATCAGGCTTGAAGAGTGTAAACAAAGCGCATGACTTTAACTATGAGCAGAAAGGGCTTGGGCTTGTCCCCCGTTGCTCTCCAGGTCAGTGTCCACTGTGAGTAAAGAGTCCTCCTGTTGGTCATGAGTGACTAGTCTGCAGTACTTGACCCTGTTGATTTTGTTGATGGTTAAAGTGGCCGTCGCTGGTCCATAAAGAAAGTACTGGACACTGTTTCTCCAAGGATCTAGGCTCCAGTTTGTCCCTGTACTTATGGAACCAGCCTTTATTATTGCTGAGCAGTCCACACTGTTTTGGATTTTAGCTACATTCTGTTTGTGTAATTTAATCACCACTCTATTAAATAAACACAATCAATCAGTTAATTAATCATCATCAATCATCCATCAGTCAGTCCGTCGTGTTTGTACACTGTGAACAGACGGAGCGCGTGCCGTGTATGAGCTTGCCCACTCTGACTGAGGGGCTCTGCTGCCGCTCGTGAGCGAGGAGACTATACAGTGCATCAGCGAGGGGGGCACAGTCGCGTGCACGGATTGATGATTGATGCGTGCCTAGTTTCGGTGCGCGAGGAGCTCGTCTGTGTGTGTGGGGGAGTGTGGGGGAGGAGTTACATACACACTCTCAGAGCTTCTTTCTCTCCCTCTCTCTTCCTCCCAGATTTTCTCTCTCTCTCTCTCTCTCTCTCTCTCTCTCTCTCTCTCTCTCACGCACACACACACACACACACACACACACACACACACACACACACAAAGAGATTCTCTCTCTCTCTCTCTCTCTCCTCCCTCCCTCTCTCTCTCTCTCTCTCTCTCTCTCTCTA